>NW_026869728.1:1382500-1412500 GCF_905332965.1 Bombus pascuorum
CAAATCAGAAACTTTCTTTCGATCGGTGAGAATTGTTAGTAAAGAACATTTGATATATAACTATAGCGCGGGAATTGATGTAGCTTCTCGCTCGCTTCGCTCGCTCTTATAAAACTAGCCTAACCTCAAAACCGATCCCGCGCGTCTGTAAATTATCGGAAAATCGCGGTCTTTTCGAAAAACGAACGCAAGGTGGATTGGTTTTAGGTAAGGCTATAACATTCCGAGCGAGCGCAGCGAGCGAGCAACTCGTAAAGGTGAGTCGCAACCCAATGATTTTGACCGTAGGGACTTTTAAGTATTCGCAACAGCCCTAGGAGCGACACGCCGCTGGACTTGGTCGTGTGCGATCGAAGAGCATTATGCCGCTGGACTTAGTCTCGTACAAACAAAAACCAATTAAGACAAAGACAAGGACAGAAACAAGGACAAAAACAAAAACAAAAACGAAAACAAAAACAAAAACGAAAACAAAAACGAAAACAAAAACGAAAACAAAAACGAAAACAAAAACGAAAACAAAAACGAAAACAAAAACGAAAACAAAAACGAAAACAAAAACGAAAACAAAAACGAAAACAAAAAAGAAAACAAAAACGAAAACGAAAACGAAAACAAAAACGAAAACAAACACGAAAACAAAAACGAAAACAAAAACGAAAACAAAAACGAAAACAAAAACGAAAACAAAAACGAAAACAAAAACGAAAACAAAAACGAAAACAAAAACGAAAACAAAAACGAAAACAAAAACGAAAACAAAAACATCATCGAGATACATCGATCAGCACGAATCGCGTACCTAGCGAAACATATCTGTTATTCTTCTATCAAATCAGAAACTTTCTTTCGATCGGTGAGAATTGTTAGTAAAGAACATTTGATATATAACTATAGCGCGGGAATTGATGTAGCTTCTCGCTCGCTTCGCTCGCTCTTATAAAACTAGCCTAACCTCAAAACCGATCCCGCGCGTCTGTAAATTATCGGAAAATCGCGGTCTTTTCGAAAAACGAACGCAAGGTGGATTGGTTTTAGGTAAGGCTATAACATTCCGAGCGAGCGCAGCGAGCGAGCAACTCGTAAAGGTGAGTCGCAACCCAATGATTTTGACCGTAGGGACTTTTAAGTATTCGCAACAGCCCTAGGAGCGACACGCCGCTGGACTTGGTCGTGTGCGATCGAAGAGCATTATGCCGCTGGACTTAGTCTCGTACAAACAAAAACCAATTAAGACAAAGACAAGGACAGAAACAAGGACAAAAACAAAAACAAAAACGAAAACAAAAACAAAAACGAAAACAAAAACGAAAACGAAAACAAAAACGAAAACAAAAACGAAAACAAAAACGAAAACAAACACGAAAACAAAAACGAAAACAAAAACGAAAACAAAAACGAAAACAAAAACGAAAACAAAAACGAAAACAAAAACGAAAACAAAAACGAAAACAAAAACGAAAACAAAAACATCATCGAGATACATCGATCAGCACGAATCGCGTACCTAGCGAAACATATCTGTTATTCTTCTATCAAATCAGAAACTTTCTTTCGATCGGTGAGAATTGTTAGTAAAGAACATTTGATATATAACTATAGCGCGGGAATTGATGTAGCTTCTCGCTCGCTCCGCTCGCTCTTATAAAACTAGCCTAACCTCAAAACCGATCCCGCGCGTCTGTAAATTATCGGAAAATCGCGGTCTTTTCGAAAAACGAACGCAAGGTGGATTGGTTTTAGGTAAGGCTATAACATTCCGAGCGAGCGCAGCGAGCGAGCAACTCGTAAAGGTGAGTCGCAACCCAATGATTTTGACCGTAGGGACTTTTAAGTATTCGCAACAGCCCTAGGAGCGACACGCCGCTGGACTTGGTCGTGTGCGATCGAAGAGCATTATGCCGCTGGACTTAGTCTCGTACAAACAAAAACCAATTAAGACAAAGACAAGGACAGAAACAAGGACAAAAACAAAAACAAAAACGAAAACAAAAACAAAAACGAAAACAAAAACGAAAACAAAAACGAAAACAAAAACGAAAACAAAAACGAAAACAAAAACGAAAACAAAAACGAAAACAAAAACGAAAACAAAAACGAAAACAAAAACGAAAACAAAAACGAAAACAAAAACGAAATCAAAAACGAAAACAAAAACGAAAACAAAAACGAAAAAAAAAACGAAAACAAAAACGAAAACAAAAACGAAAACAAAAACGAAAACAAAAAAGAAAACAAAAACGAAAACGAAAACGAAAACAAAAACGAAAACAAACACGAAAACAAAAACGAAAACAAAAACGAAAACAAAAACGAAAACAAAAACGAAAACAAAAACGAAAACAAAAACGAAAACAAAAACGAAAACAAAAACGAAAACAAAAACGAAAACAAAAACGAAAACAAAAACATCATCGAGATACATCGATCAGCACGAATCGCGTACCTAGCGAAACATATCTGTTATTCTTCTATCAAATCAGAAACTTTCTTTCGATCGGTGAGAATTGTTAGTAAAGAACATTTGATATATAACTATAGCGCGGGAATTGATGTAGCTTCTCGCTCGCTTCGCTCGCTCTTATAAAACTAGCCTAACCTCAAAACCGATCACGCGCGTCTGTAAATTATCGGAAAATCGCGGTCTTTTCGAAAAACGAACGCAAGGTGGATTGGTTTTAGGTAAGGCTATAACATTCCGAGCGAGCGCAGCGAGCGAGCAACTCGTAAAGGTGAGTCGCAACCCAATGATTTTGACCGTAGGGACTTTTAAGTATTCGCAACAGCCCTAGGAGCGACACGCCGCTGGACTTGGTCGTGTGCGATCGAAGAGCATTATGCCGCTGGACTTAGTCTCGTACAAACAAAAACCAATTAAGACAAAGACAAGGACAGAAACAAGGACAAAAACAAAAACACAAACAAAAACGAAAAGGAAAACAAAAACAAAAACGAAAACAAAAACGAAAACAAAAACAAAAACGAAAACAAAAACGAAAACAAAAACGAAAACAAACACGAAAACAAAAACGAAAACAAAAACGAAAACAAAAACGAAAACAAAAACGAAAACAAAAACGAAAACAAAAACGAAAACAAAAACACAAACAAAAACGAAAAGGAAAACAAAAACAAAAACGAAAACAAAAACGAAAACAAAAACAAAAACGAAAACAAAAACGAAAACAAAAACGAAAACAAAAACGAAAACAAAAACGAAAACAAAAACGAAAACAAAAACGAAAACAAAAACAAAAACGAAAACAAAAACGAAAACAAAAACGAAAACAAAAACGAAAACAAAAACGAAAACAAAAACGAAAACAAAAACGAAAACAAAAACGAAAACAAAAACGAAAACAAAAAAGAAAACAAAAACGAAAACAAAAACGAAAACAAAAAAGAAAACAAAAACGAAAACAAAAACGAAAACAAACACGAAAAGAAAAACGAAAACAAAAACGAAAACAAAAACGAAAACAAAAACGAAAACAACAACATCATCGAGATACATCGATCAGCACGAATCGCGTACCTAGCGAAACATATCTGTTATTCTTCTATCAAATCAGAAACTTTCTTTCGATCGGTGAGAATTGTTAGTAAAGAACATTTGATATATAAGTATAGCGCGGGAATTGATGTAGCTTCTCGCTCGCTTCGCTCGCTCTTATAAAACTAGCCTAACCTCAAAACCGATCCCGCGCGTCTGTAAATTATCGGAAAATCGCGGTCTTTTCGAAAAACGAACGCAAGGTGGATTGGTTTTAGGTAAGGCTATAACATTCCGAGCGAGCGCAGCGAGCGAGCAACTCGTAAAGGTGAGTCGCAACCCAATGATTTTGACCGTAGGGACTTTTAAGTATTCGCAACAGCCCTAGGAGCGACACGCCGCTGGACTTGGTCGTGTGCGATCGAAGAGCATTATGCCGCTGGACTTAGTCTCGTACAAACAAAAACCAATTAAGACAAAGACAAGGACAGAAACAAGGACAAAAACAAAAACAAAAACGAAAACAAAAACAAAAACGAAAACAAAAACGAAAACAAAAACGAAAACAAACACGAAAACAAAAACGAAAACAAAAACGAAAACAAAAACGAAAACAAAAACGAAAACAAAAACGAAAACAAAAACGAAAACAAAAACGAAATCAAAAACGAAAACAAAAACGAAAACAAAAACACAAACAAAAACGAAAAGGAAAACAAAAACAAAAACGAAAACAAAAACGAAAACAAAAACAAAAACGAAAACAAAAACGAAAACAAAAACGAAAACAAAAACGAAAACAAAAACGAAAACAAAAACGAAAACAAAAACGAAAACAAAAACGAAAACAAAAACAAAAACAAAAACAAAAACGAAAACAAAAACGAAAACAAAAACGAAAACAAAAACGAAAACAAAAACAAAAACGAAAACAAAAACGAAAACGAAAACGAAAACGAAAACGAAAACGAAAACGAAAACGAAAACGAAAACGAAAACGAAAACGAAAACGAAAACGAAAACGAAAACGAAAACGAAAACGAAAACGAAAACGAAAACGAAAACGAAAACGAAAACGAAAACGAAAACGAAAACGAAAACGAAAACGAAAACGAAAACGAAAACGAAAACGAAAACGAAAACGAAAACGAAAACGAAAACGAAAACGAAAACGAAAACGAAAACGAAAACGAAAACGAAAACGAAAACGAAAACGAAAACGAAAACGAAAACGAAAACGAAAACGAAAACGAAAACGAAAACGAAAACGAAAACGAAAACGAAAACGAAAACGAAAACGAAAACGAAAACGAAAACGAAAACGAAAACGAAAACGAAAACGAAAACGAAAACGAAAACGAAAACGAAAACGAAAACGAAAACGAAAACGAAAACGAAAACGAAAACGAAAACGAAAACGAAAACGAAAACGAAAACGAAAACGAAAACGAAAACGAAAACGAAAACGAAAACGAAAACGAAAACGAAAACGAAAACGAAAACGAAAACGAAAACGAAAACGAAAACGAAAACGAAAACGAAAACGAAAACGAAAACGAAAACGAAAACGAAAACGAAAACGAAAACGAAAACGAAAACGAAAACGAAAACGAAAACGAAAACGAAAACGAAAACGAAAACGAAAACGAAAACGAAAACGAAAACGAAAACGAAAACGAAAACGAAAACGAAAACGAAAACGAAAACGAAAACGAAAACGAAAACGAAAACGAAAACGAAAACGAAAACGAAAACGAAAACGAAAACGAAAACGAAAACGAAAACGAAAACGAAAACGAAAACGAAAACGAAAACGAAAACGAAAACGAAAACGAAAACGAAAACGAAAACGAAAACAAAAACGAAAACAAAAACGAAAACAAAAACGAAAACAAAAACGAAAACAAAAAAGAAAACAAAAACGAAAACGAAAACGAAAACAAAAACGAAAACAAACACGAAAACAAAAACGAAAACAAAAACGAAAACAAAAACGAAAACGAAAACGAAAACGAAAACGAAAACGAAAACGAAAACGAAAACGAAAACGAAAACGAAAACGAAAACGAAAACGAAAACGAAAACGAAAACGAAAACGAAAACGAAAACGAAAACGAAAACGAAAACGAAAACGAAAACGAAAACGAAAACGAAAACGAAAACGAAAACGAAAACGAAAACGAAAACGAAAACGAAAACGAAAACGAAAACGAAAACGAAAACGAAAACGAAAACGAAAACGAAAACGAAAACAAAAACGAAAACAAAAAAGAAAACAAAAACGAAAACAAAAACGAAAACAAACACGAAAACAAAAACGAAAACAAAAACGAAAACAAAAACGAAAACAAAAACATCATCGAGATACATCGATCAGCACGAATCGCGTACCTAGCGAAACATATCTGTTATTCTTCTATCAAATCAGAAACTTTCTTTCGATCGGTGAGAATTGTTAGTAAAGAACATTTGATATATAACTATAGCGCGGGAATTGATGTAGCTTCTCGCTCGCTTCGCTCGCTCTTATAAAACTAGCCTAACCTCAAAACCGATCCCGCGCGTCTGTAAATTATCGGAAAATCGCGGTCTTTTCGAAAAACGAACGCAAGGTGGATTGGTTTTAGGTAAGGCTATAACATTCCGAGCGAGCGCAGCGAGCGAGCAACTCGTAAAGGTGAGTCGCAACCCAATGATTTTGACCGTAGGGACTTTTAAGTATTCGCAACAGCCCTAGGAGCGACACGCCGCTGGACTTGGTCGTGTGCGATCGAAGAGCATTATGCCGCTGGACTTAGTCTCGTACAAACAAAAACCAATTAAGACAAAGACAAGGACAGAAACAAGGACAAAAACAAAAACAAAAACGAAAACAAAAACAAAAACGAAAACAAAAACGAAAACAAAAACGAAAACAAACACGAAAACAAAAACGAAAACAAAAACGAAAACAAAAACGAAAACAAAAACGAAAACAAAAACGAAAACAAAAACGAAAACAAAAAAGAAAACAAAAACGAAAACGAAAACGAAAACAAAAACGAAAACAAAAACGAAAACAAAAACGAAAACAAAAACGAAAACAAAAACGAAAACAAAAACGAAAACAAAAACGAAAACAAAAAAGAAAACAAAAACGAAAACGAAAACGAAAACAAAAACGAAAACAAACACGAAAACAAAAACGAAAACAAAAACGAAAACAAAAACGAAAACAAAAACGAAAACAAAAACACAAACAAAAACGAAAAGGAAAACAAAAACAAAAACGAAAACAAAAACGAAAACAAAAACAAAAACGAAAACAAAAACGAAAACAAAAACGAAAACAAAAACGAAAACAAAAACGAAAACAAAAACAAAAACGAAAACAAAAACGAAAACAAAAACGAAAACAAAAACGAAAACAAAAACGAAAACAAAAACGAAAACAAAAACGAAAACAAAAACGAAAACAAAAACGAAAACAAAAAAGAAAACAAAAACGAAAACAAAAACGAAAACAAAAAAGAAAACAAAAACGAAAACAAAAACATCATCGAGATACATCGATCAGCACGAATCGCGTACCTAGCGAAACATATCTGTTATTCTTCTATCAAATCAGAAACTTTCTTTCGATCGTTGAGAATTGTTAGTAAAGAACATTTGATATATAACTATAGCGCGGGAATTGATGTAGCTTCTCGCTCGCTTCGCTCGCTCTTATAAAACTAGCCTAACCTCAAAACCGATCCCGCGCGTCTGTAAATTATCGGAAAATCGCGGTCTTTTCGAAAAACGAACGCAAGGTGGATTGGTTTTAGGTAAGGCTATAACATTCCGAGCGAGCGCAGCGAGCGAGCAACTCGTAAAGGTGAGTCGCAACCCAATGATTTTGACCGTAGGGACTTTTAAGTATTCGCAACAGCCCTAGGAGCGACACGCCGCTGGACTTGGTCGTGTGCGATCGAAGAGCATTATGCCGCTGGACTTAGTCTCGTACAAACAAAAACCAATTAAGACAAAGACAAGGACAAAAACAAAAACAAAAACGAAAACAAAAACAAAAACGAAAACAAAAACGAAAACAAAAACGAAAACAAACACGAAAACAAAAACGAAAACAAAAACGAAAACAAAAACGAAAACAAAAACGAAAACAAAAACGAAAACAAAAACGAAAACAAAAACGAAAACAAAAACGAAAACAAAAACACAAACAAAAACGAAAAGGAAAACAAAAACAAAAACGAAAACAAAAACGAAAACAAAAACGAAAACAAAAACGAAAAGGAAAACAAAAACAAAAACGAAAACAAAAACGAAAACAAAAACAAAAACGAAAACAAAAACGAAAACAAAAACAAAAACGAAAACAAAAACGAAAACAAAAACGAAAACAAAAACGAAAACAAAAACGAAAACAAAAACGAAAACAAAAACGAAAACAAAAAAGAAAACAAAAACGAAAACAAAAACGAAAACAAAAAAGAAAACAAAAACGAAAACAAAAACATCATCGAGATACATCGATCAGCACGAATCGCGTACCTAGCGAAACATATCTGTTATTCTTCTATCAAATCAGAAACTTTCTTTCGATCGTTGAGAATTGTTAGTAAAGAACATTTGATATATAACTATAGCGCGGGAATTGATGTAGCTTCTCGCTCGCTTCGCTCGCTCTTATAAAACTAGCCTAACCTCAAAACCGATCCCGCGCGTCTGTAAATTATCGGAAAATCGCGGTCTTTTCGAAAAACGAACGCAAGGTGGATTGGTTTTAGGTAAGGCTATAACATTCCGAGCGAGCGCAGCGAGCGAGCAACTCGTAAAGGTGAGTCGCAACCCAATGATTTTGACCGTAGGGACTTTTAAGTATTCGCAACAGCCCTAGGAGCGACACGCCGCTGGACTTGGTCGTGTGCGATCGAAGAGCATTATGCCGCTGGACTTAGTCTCGTACAAACAAAAACCAATTAAGACAAAGACAAGGACAGAAACAAGGACAAAAACAAAAACACAAACAAAAACGAAAAGGAAAACAAAAACAAAAACGAAAACAAAAACGAAAACAAAAACAAAAACGAAAACAAAAACGAAAACAAAAACGAAAACAAACACGAAAACAAAAACGAAAACAAAAACGAAAACAAAAACGAAAACAAAAACGAAAACAAAAACGAAAACAAAAACGAAAACAAAAACACAAACAAAAACGAAAAGGAAAACAAAAACAAAAACGAAGACAAAAACGAAAACAAAAACAAAAACGAAAACAAAAACGAAAACAAAAACGAAAACAAAAACGAAAACAAAAACGAAAACAAAAACGAAAACAAAAACAAAAACGAAAACAAAAACGAAAACAAAAACGAAAACAAACACGAAAACAAAAACGAAAACAAAAACGAAAACAAAAACGAAAACAAAAACGAAAACAAAAACGAAAACAAAAAAGAAAACAAAAACGAAAACAAAAACGAAAACAAAAAAGAAAACAAAAACGAAAACAAAAACGAAAACAAACACGAAAACAAAAACGAAAACAACAACATCATCGAGATACATCGATCAGCACGAATCGCGTACCTAGCGAAACATATCTGTTATTCTTCTATCAAATCAGAAACTTTCTTTCGATCGGTGAGAATTGTTAGTAAAGAACATTTGATATATAACTATAGCGCGGGAATTGATGTAGCTTCTCGCTCGCTTCGCTCGCTCTTATAAAACTAGCCTAACCTCAAAACCGATCCCGCGCGTCTGTAAATTATCGGAAAATCGCGGTCTTTTCGAAAAACGAACGCAAGGTGGATTGGTTTTAGGTAAGGCTATAACATTCCGAGCGAGCGCAGCGAGCGAGCAACTCGTAAAGGTGAGTCGCAACCCAATGATTTTGACCGTAGGGACTTTTAAGTATTCGCAACAGCCCTAGGAGCGACACGCCGCTGGACTTGGTCGTGTGCGATCGAAGAGCATTATGCCGCTGGACTTAGTCTCGTACAAACAAAAACCAATTAAGACAAAGACAAGGACAGAAACAAGGACAAAAACAAAAACAAAAACGAAAACAAACACGAAAACAAAAACGAAAACAAAAACGAAAACAAAAACGAAAACAAAAACGAAAACAAAAACACAAACAAAAACGAAAAGGAAAACAAAAACAAAAACGAAAACAAGAACGAAAACAAAAACGAAAACAAAAACGAAAAGGAAAACAAAAACAAAAACGAAAACAAAAACGAAAACAAAAACAAAAACGAAAACAAAAACGAAAACAAAAACAAAAACGAAAACAAAAACGAAAACAAAAACGAAAACAAAAACGAAAACAAAAACGAAAACAAAAACGAAAACAAAAACGAAAACAAAAAAGAAAACAAAAACGAAAACAAAAACGAAAACAAAAAAGAAAACAAAAACGAAAACAAAAACATCATCGAGATACATCGATCAGCACGAATCGCGTACCTAGCGAAACATATCTGTTATTCTTCTATCAAATCAGAAACTTTCTTTCGATCGTTGAGAATTGTTAGTAAAGAACATTTGATATATAACTATAGCGCGGGAATTGATGTAGCTTCTCGCTCGCTTCGCTCGCTCTTATAAAACTAGCCTAACCTCAAAACCGATCCCGCGCGTCTGTAAATTATCGGAAAATCGCGGTCTTTTCGAAAAACGAACGCAAGGTGGATTGGTTTTAGGTAAGGCTATAACATTCCGAGCGAGCGCAGCGAGCGAGCAACTCGTAAAGGTGAGTCGCAACCCAATGATTTTGACCGTAGGGACTTTTAAGTATTCGCAACAGCCCTAGGAGCGACACGCCGCTGGACTTGGTCGTGTGCGATCGAAGAGCATTATGCCGCTGGACTTAGTCTCGTACAAACAAAAACCAATTAAGACAAAGACAAGGACAGAAACAAGGACAAAAACAAAAACACAAACAAAAACGAAAAGGAAAACAAAAACAAAAACGAAAACAAAAACGAAAACAAAAACAAAAACGAAAACAAAAACGAAAACAAAAACGAAAACAAACACGAAAACAAAAACGAAAACAAAAACGAAAACAAAAACGAAAACAAAAACGAAAACAAAAACAAAAACAAAAACGAAAACAAAAACACAAACAAAAACGAAAAGGAAAACAAAAACAAAAACGAAGACAAAAACGAAAACAAAAACAAAAACGAAAACAAAAACGAAAACAAAAACGAAAACAAAAACGAAAACAAAAACGAAAACAAAAACGAAAACAAAAACAAAAACGAAAACAAAAACGAAAACAAAAACGAAAACAAACACGAAAACAAAAACGAAAACAAAAACGAAAACAAAAACGAAAACAAAAACGAAAACAAAAACGAAAACAAAAAAGAAAACAAAAACGAAAACAAAAACGAAAACAAAAAAGAAAACAAAAACGAAAACAAAAACGAAAACAAACACGAAAACAAAAACGAAAACAACAACATCATCGAGATACATCGATCAGCACGAATCGCGTACCTAGCGAAACATATCTGTTATTCTTCTATCAAATCAGAAACTTTCTTTCGATCGGTGAGAATTGTTAGTAAAGAACATTTGATATATAACTATAGCGCGGGAATTGATGTAGCTTCTCGCTCGCTTCGCTCGCTCTTATAAAACTAGCCTAACCTCAAAACCGATCCCGCGCGTCTGTAAATTATCGGAAAATCGCGGTCTTTTCGAAAAACGAACGCAAGGTGGATTGGTTTTAGGTAAGGCTATAACATTCCGAGCGAGCGCAGCGAGCGAGCAACTCGTAAAGGTGAGTCGCAACCCAATGATTTTGACCGTAGGGACTTTTAAGTATTCGCAACAGCCCTAGGAGCGACACGCCGCTGGACTTGGTCGTGTGCGATCGAAGAGCATTATGCCGCTGGACTTAGTCTCGTACAAACAAAAACCAATTAAGACAAAGACAAGGACAGAAACAAGGACAAAAACAAAAACAAAAACGAAAACAAAAACAAAAACGAAAACAAAAACGAAAACAAAAACGAAAACAAACACGAAAACAAAAACGAAAACAAAAACGAAAACAAAAACGAAAACAAAAACGAAAACAAAAACGAAAACAAAAACGAAAACAAAAACGAAAAGGAAAACAAAAACAAAAACGAAAACAAAAACGAAAACAAAAACAAAAACGAAAACAAAAACGAAAACAAAAACGAAAACAAAAACGAAAACAAAAACGAAAACAAAAACGAAAACAAAAACAAAAACGAAAACAAAAACGAAAACAAAAACGAAAACAAAAACGAAAACAAAAACGAAAACAAAAACGAAAACAAAAACGAAAACAAAAACGAAAACAAAAACGAAAACAAAAACGAAAACAAAAACGAAAACAAAAACGAAAACAAAAACGAAAACAAAAACGAAAACAAAAAAGAAAACAAAAACGAAAACAAAAACATCATCGAGATACATCGATCAGCACGAATCGCGTACCTAGCGAAACATATCTGTTATTCTTCTATCAAATCAGAAACTTTCTTTCGATCGGTGAGAATTGTTAGTAAAGAACATTTGATATATAACTATAGCGCGGGAATTGATGTAGCTTCTCGCTCGCTTCGCTCGCTCTTATAAAACTAGCCTAACCTCAAAACCGATCCCGCGCGTCTGTAAATTATCGGAAAATCGCGGTCTTTTCGAAAAACGAACGCAAGGTGGATTGGTTTTAGGTAAGGCTATAACATTCCGAGCGAGCGCAGCGAGCGAGCAACTCGTAAAGGTGAGTCGCAACCCAATGATTTTGACCGTAGGGACTTTTAAGTATTCGCAACAGCCCTAGGAGCGACACGCCGCTGGACTTGGTGGTGTGCGATCGAAGAGCATTATGCCGCTGGACTTAGTCTCGTACAAACAAAAACCAATTAAGACAAAGACAAGGACAGAAACAAAAACAAAAACGAAAACAAAAACGAAAACAAAAACAAAAACGAAAACAAAAACGAAAACAAAAACGAAAACAAACACGAAAACAAAAACGAAAACAAAAACGAAAACAAAAACGAAAACAAAAACGAAAACAAAAACGAAAACAAAAACGAAAACAAAAACGAAAAGGAAAACAAAAACAAAAACGAAAACAAAAACGAAAACAAAAACAAAAACGAAAACAAAAACGAAAACAAAAACGAAAACAAAAACGAAAACAAAAACGAAAACAAAAACGAAAACAAAAACAAAAACGAAAACAAAAACGAAAACAAAAACGAAAACAAAAACGAAAACAAAAACGAAAACAAAAACGAAAACAAAAACGAAAACAAAAACGAAAACAAAAACGAAAACAAAAAAGAAAAGAAAAACGAAAACAAAAACGAAAACAAAAAAGAAAACAAAAACGAAAACAAAAACATCATCGAGATACATCGATCAGCACGAATCGCGTACCTAGCGAAACATATCTGTTATTCTTCTATCAAATCAGAAACTTTCTTTCGATCGGTGAGAATTGTTAGTAAAGAACATTTGATATATAACTATAGCGCGGGAATTGATGTAGCTTCTCGCTCGCTTCGCTCGCTCTTATAAAACTAGCCTAACCTCAAAACCGATCCCGCGCGTCTGTAAATTATCGGAAAATCGCGGTCTTTTCGAAAAACGAACGCAAGGTGGATTGGTTTTAGGTAAGGCTATAACATTCCGAGCGAGCGCAGCGAGCGAGCAACTCGTAAAGGTGAGTCGCAACCCAATGATTTTGACCGTAGGGACTTTTAAGTATTCGCAACAGCCCTAGGAGCGACACGCCGCTGGACTTGGTCGTGTGCGACCGAAGAGCATTATGCCGCTGGACTTAGTCTCGTACAAACAAAAACCAATTAAGACAAAGACAAGGACAGAAACAAGGACAAAAACAAAAACAAAAACGAAAACAAAAACAAAAACGAAAACAAAAACGAAAACAAAAACGAAAACAAACACGAAAACAAAAACGAAAACAAAAACGAAAACAAAAACGAAAACAAAAACGAAAACAAAAACGAAAACAAAAACATCATCGAGATACATCGATCAGCACGAATCGCGTACCTAGCGAAACATATCTGTTATTCTTCTATCAAATCAGAAACTTTCTTTCGATCGGTGAGAATTGTTAGTAAAGAACATTTGATATATAACTATAGCGCGGGAATTGATGTAGCTTCTCGCTCGCTCCGCTCGCTCTTATAAAACTAGCCTAACCTCAAAACCGATCCCGCGCGTCTGTAAATTATCGGAAAATCGCGGTCTTTTCGAAAAACGAACGCAAGGTGGATTGGTTTTAGGTAAGGCTATAACATTCCGAGCGAGCGCAGCGAGCGAGCAACTCGTAAAGGTGAGTCGCAACCCAATGATTTTGACCGTAGGGACTTTTAAGTATTCGCAACAGCCCTAGGAGCGACACGCCGCTGGACTTGGTCGTGTGCGATCGAAGAGCATTATGCCGCTGGACTTAGTCTCGTACAAACAAAAACCAATTAAGACAAAGACAAGGACAGAAACAAGGACAAAAACAAAAACAAAAACGAAAACAAAAACAAAAACGAAAACAAAAGCGAAAACAAAAACGAAAACAAACACGAAAACAAAAACGAAAACAAAAACGAAAACAAAAACGAAAACAAAAACGAAAACAAAAACGAAAACAAAAACGAAAACAAAAACGAAATCAAAAACGAAAACAAAAACGAAAACAAAAACGAAAACAAAAACGAAAACAAAAACGAAAACAAAAACGAAAACAAAAACGAAAACAAAAACGAAAACAAAAACACAAACAAAAACGAAAAGGAAAACAAAAACAAAAACGAAAACAAAAACGAAAACAAAAACAAAAACGAAAACAAAAACGAAAACAAAAACGAAAACAAAAACGAAAACAAAAACGAAAACAAAAACGAAAACAAAAACGAAAACAAAAAAGAAAACAAAAACGAAAACGAAAACGAAAACAAAAACGAAAACAAACACGAAAACAAAAACGAAAACAAAAACGAAAACAAAAACGAAAACAAAAACGAAAACAAAAACGAAAACAAAAACGAAAACAAAAACGAAAACAAAAACGAAAACAAAAACGAAAACAACAACATCATCGAGATACATCGATCAGCACGAATCGCGTACCTAGCGAAACATATCTGTTATTCTTCTATCAAATCAGAAACTTTCTTTCGATCGGTGAGAATTGTTAGTAAAGAACATTTGATATATAACTATAGCGCGGGAATTGATGTAGCTTCTCGCTCGCTTCGCTCGCCCTTATAAAACTAGCCTAACCTCAAAACCGATCCCGCGCGTCTGTAAATTATCGGAAAATCGCGGTCTTTTCGAAAAACGAACGCAAGGTGGATTGGTTTTAGGTAAGGCTATAACATTCCGAGCGAGCGCAGCGAGCGAGCAACTCGTAAAGGTGAGTCGCAACCCAATGATTTTGACCGTAGGGACTTTTAAGTATTCGCAACAGCCCTAGGAGCGACACGCCGCTGGACTTGGTCGTGTGCGATCGAAGAGCATTATGCCGCTGGACTTAGTCTCGTACAAACAAAAACCAATTAAGACAAAGACAAGGACAGAAACAAGGACAAAAACAAAAACACAAACAAAAACGAAAAGGAAAACAAAAACAAAAACGAAAACAAAAACGAAAACAAAAACAAAAACGAAAACAAAAACGAAAACAAAAACGAAAACAAACACGAAAACAAAAACGAAAACAAAAACGAAAACAAAAACGAAAACAAAAACGAAAACAAAAACGAAAACAAAAACGAAAACAAAAACACAAACAAAAACGAAAAGGAAAACAAAAACAAAAACGAAAACAAAAACGAAAACAAAAACAAAAACGAAAACAAAAACGAAAACAAAAACGAAAACAAAAACGAAAACAAAAACGAAAACAAAAACGAAAACAAAAACGAAAACAAAAACGAAAACAAAAACAAAAACAAAAACGAAAACAAAAACGAAAACAAAAACGAAAACAAAAACGAAAACAAAAACGAAAACAAAAACGAAAACAAAAACGAAAACAAAAACGGAAACAAAAACGAAAACAAAAAAGAAAACAAAAACGAAAACAAAAACGAAAACAAAAAAGAAAACAAAAACGAAAACAAAAACGAAAACAAACACGAAAAGAAAAACGAAAACAAAAACGAAAACAAAAACGAAAACAAAAACGAAAACAACAACATCATCGAGATACATCGATCAGCACGAATCGCGTACCTAGCGAAACATATCTGTTATTCTTCTATCAAATCAGAAACTTTCTTTCGATCGGTGAGAATTGTTAGTAAAGAACATTTGATATATAACTATAGCGCGGGAATTGATGTAGCTTCTCGCTCGCTTCGCTCGCCCTTATAAAACTAGCCTAACCTCAAAACCGATCCCGCGCGTATGTAAATTATCGGAAAATCGCGGTCTTTTCGAAAAACGAACGCAAGGTGGATTGGTTTTAGGTAAGGCTATAACATTCCGAGCGAGCGCAGCGAGCGAGCAACTCGTAAAGGTGAGTCGCAACCCAATGATTTTGACCGTAGGGACTTTTAAGTATTCGCAACAGCCCTAGGAGCGACACGCCGCTGGACTTGGTCGTGTGCGATCGAAGAGCATTATGCCGCTGGACTTAGTCTCGTACAAACAAAAACCAATCAAGACAAAGACAAGGACAGAAACAAGGACAAAAACAAAAACACAAACAAAAACGAAAAGGAAAACAAAAACAAAAACGAAAACAAAAACGAAAACAAAAACAAAAACGAAAACAAAAACGAAAACAAAAACGAAAACAAACACGAAAACAAAAACGAAAACAAAAACGAAAACAAAAACGAAAACAAAAACGAAAACAAAAACGAAAACAAAAACACAAACAAAAACGAAAAGGAAAACAAAAACAAAAACGAAAACAAAAACGAAAACAAAAACGAAAACAAAAACGAAAACAAAAACGAAAACAAAAACAAAAACGAAAACAAAAACGAAAACAAAAACGAAAACAAAAACGAAAACAAAAACGAAAACAAAAACGAAAACAAAAACGAAAACAAAAACGAAAACAAAAACGAAAAGGAAAACAAAAACAAAAACGAAAACAAAAACGAAAACAAAAACAAAAACGAAAACAAAAACGAAAACAAAAACGAAAACAAAAACGAAAACAAAAACGAAAACAAAAACGAAAACAAAAACGAAAACAAAAACGAAAACAAAAACGAAAACAAAAACGAAAACAAAAACATCATCGAGATACATCGATCAGCACGAATCGCGTACCTAGCGAAACATATCTGTTATTCTTCTATCAAATCAGAAACTTTCTTTCGATCGGTGAGAATTGTTAGTAAAGAACATTTGATATATAACTATAGCGCGGGAATTGATGTAGCTTCTCGCTCGCTTCGCTCGCTCTTATAAAACTAGCCTAACCTCAAAACCGATCCCGCGCGTCTGTAAATTATCGGAAAATCGCGGTCTTTTCGAAAAACGAACGCAAGGTGGATTGGTTTTAGGTAAGGCTATAACATTCCGAGCGAGCGCAGCGAGCGAGCAACTCGTAAAGGTGAGACGCAACCCAATGATTTTGACCGTAGGGACTTTTAAGTATTCGCAACAGCCCTAGGAGCGACACGCCGCTGGACTTGGTCGTGTGCGATCGAAGAGCATTATGCCGCTGGACTTAGTCTCGTACAAACAAAAACCAATTAAGACAAAGACAAGGACAGAAACAAGGACAAAAACAAAAACACAAACAAAAACGAAAAGGAAAACAAAAACAAAAACGAAAACAAAAACGAAAACAAAAACGAAAACAAAAACAAAAACGAAAACAAAAACGAAAACAAAAACGAAAACAAACACGAAAACAAAAACGAAAACAAAAACGAAAACAAAAACGAAAACAAAAACGAAAACAAAAACGAAAACAAAAACGAAAACAAAAACACAAACAAAAACGAAAAGGAAAACAAAAACAAAAACGAAAACAAAAACGAAAACAAAAACGAAAACAAAAACAAAAACGAAAACAAAAACGAAAACAAAAACGAAAACAAAAACGAAAACAAAAACGAAAACAAAAACGAAAACAAAAACGAAAACAAAAACGAAAACAAAAACGAAAAGGAAAACAAAAACAAAAACGAAAACAAAAACGAAAACGAAAACAAAAACGAAAACAAAAACGAAAACAAAAACGAAAACAAAAACGAAAACAAAAACGAAAACAAAAACAAAAACGAAAACAAAAACGAAAACAAAAACGAAAACAAAAACGAAAACAAAAACGAAAACAAAAACGAAAACAAAAACGAAAACGAAAACGAAAACGAAAACAAAAACGAAAACAAAAACGAAAACAAAAACGAAAACAAAAAAGAAAACAAAAACGAAAACAAAAACGAAAACAAAAAAGAAAACAAAAACGAAAATAAAAACGAAAACAAACACGAAAAGAAAAACGAAAACAAAAACGAAAACAAACACGAAAACAAAAACGAAAACAAAAACGAAAACAAAAACGAAAACAAAAACGAAAACAAAAACGAAAACAAAAACACAAACAAAAACGAAAAGGAAAACAAAAACAAAAACAAAAACGAAAACAAAAACGAAAACAAAAACGAAAACAAAAACGAAAACAAAAACAAAAACGAAAACAAAAACGAAAACAAAAACGAAAACAAAAACGAAAACAAAAACGAAAACAAAAACGAAAACAAAAACGAAAACAAAAACGAAAACAAAAACGAAAAGGAAAACAAAAACAAAAACGAAAACAAAAACGAAAACAAAAACTAAAACGAAAACAAAAACGAAAACAAAAACGAAAACAAAAACGAAAACAAAAACGAAAACAAAAACGAAAACATAAACGAAAACAAAAACGAAAACAAAAACGAAAACAAAAACGAAAACAAAAACGAAAACAAAAACATCATCGAGATACATCGATCAGCACGAATCGCGTACCTAGCGAAACATATCTGTTATTCTTCTATCAAATCAGAAACTTTCTTTCGATCGGTGAGAATTGTTAGTAAAGAACATTTGATATATAACTATAGCGCGGGAATTGATGTAGCTTCTCGCTCGCTTCGCTCGCTCTTATAAAACTAGCCTAACCTCAAAACCGATCCCGCGCGTCTGTAAATTATCGGAAAATCGCGGTCTTTTCGAAAAACGAACGCAAGGTGGATTGGTTTTAGGTAAGGCTATAACATTCCGAGCGAGCGCAGCGAGCGAGCAACTCGTAAAGGTGAGTCGCAACCCAATGATTTTGACCGTAGGGACTTTTAAGTATTCGCAACAGCCCTAGGAGCGACACGCCGCTGGACTTGGTCGTGTGCGATCGAAGAGCATTATGCCGCTGGACTTAGTCTCGTACAAACAAAAACCAATTAAGACAAAGACAAGGACAGAAACAAGGACAAAAACAAAAACAAAAACGAAAACAAAAACAAAAACGAAAACAAAAACGAAAACAAAAACGAAAACAAACACGAAAACAAAAACGAAAACAAAAACGAAAACAAAAACGAAAACAAAAACGAAAACAAAAACAAAAACGAAAACAAAAACAAAAACGAAATCAAAAACGAAAACAAAAACGAAAACAAAAACGAAAACAAAAACGAAAACAAAAACGAAAACAAAAACGAAAACAAAAACGAAAACAAAAACGAAAACAAAAACGAAATCAAAAACGAAAACAAAAACGAAAACAAAAACGAAAACAAAAACGAAAACAAAAACGAAAACAAAAACGAAAACAAAAACGAAAAGGAAAACAAAAACAAAAACGAAAACAAAAACACAAACAAAAACACAAACAAAAACGAAAAGGAAAACAAAAACAAAAACGAAAACAAAAACGAAAACAAAAACGAAAACAAAAACGAAAACAAAAACAAAAACGAAAACAAAAACGAAAACAAAAACGAAAACAAAAACGAAAACAAAAACGAAAACAAAAACGAAAACAAAAACGAAAACAAAAACGAAAAGGAAAACAAAAACAAAAACGAAAACAAAAACGAAAACAAAAACGAAAACAAAAACAAAAACAAAAACGAAAACAAAAACGAAAACAAAAACGAAAACAAAAACGAAAACAAAAACGAAAACAAAAACAAAAACGAAAACAAAAACGAAAACAAAAACGAAAACAAAAACGAAAACAAAAACGAAAACAAAAACGAAAACAAAAACGAAAACAAAAACGAAAACAAAAACGAAAACAAAAACGAAAACGAAAACAAAAACGAAAACAAAAACGAAAACAAAAACATCATCGAGATACATCGATCAGCACGAATCGCGTACCTAGCGAAACATATCTGTTATTCTTCTATCAAATCAGAAACTTTCTTTCGATCGGTGAGAATTGTTAGTAAAGAACATTTGATATATAACTATAGCGCGGGAATTGATGTAGCTTCTCGCTCGCTTCGCTCGCCCTTATAAAACTAGCCTAACCTCAAAACCGATCCCGCGCGTCTGTAAATTATCGGAAAATCGCGGTCTTTTCGAAAAACGAACGCAAGGTGGATTGGTTTTAGGTAAGGCTATAACATTCCGAGCGAGCGCAGCGAGCGAGCAACTCGTAAAGGTGAGTCGCAACCCAATGATTTTGACCGTAGGGACTTTTAAGTATTCGCAACAGCCCTAGGAGCGACACGCCGCTGGACTTGGTCGTGTGCGATCGAAGAGCATTATGCCGCTGGACTTAGTCTCGTACAAACAAAAACCAATTAAGACAAAGACAAGGACAGAAACAAGGACAAAAACAAAAACACAAACAAAAACGAAAAGGAAAACAAAAACAAAAACCAAAACAAAAACGAAAACAAAAACAAAAACGAAAACAAAAACGAAAACAAAAACGAAAACAAACACGAAAACAAAAACGAAAACAAAAACGAAAACAAAAACGAAAACAAAAACGAAAACAAAAACGAAAACAAAAACGAAAACAAAAACACAAACAAAAACGAAAAGGAAAACAAAAACAAAAACGAAAACAAAAACGAAAACAAAAACAAAAACGAAAACAAAAACGAAAACAAAAACGAAAACAAAAACGAAAACAAAAACGAAAACAAAAACGAAAACAAAAACGAAAACAAAAACAAAAACAAAAACGAAAACAAAAACGAAAACAAAAACGAAAACAAAAACGAAAACAAAAACGAAAACAAAAACGAAAACAAAAACGAAAACAAAAACGAAAACAAAAACGAAAACAAAAAAGAAAACAAAAACGAAAACAAAAACGAAAACAAAAAAGAAAACAAAAACGAAAACAAAAACGAAAACACACACGAAAAGAAAAACGAAAACAAAAACGAAAACAAAAACGAAAACAAAAACGAAAACAACAACATCATCGAGATACATCGATCAGCACGAATCGCGTACCTAGCGAAACATATCTGTTATTCTTCTATCAAATCAGAAACTTTCTTTCGATCGGTGAGAATTGTTAGTAAAGAACATTTGATATATAACTATAGCGCGGGAATTGATGTAGCTTCTCGCTCGCTTCGCTCGCCCTTATAAAACTAGCCTAACCTCAAAACCGATCCCGCGCGTATGTAAATTATCGGAAAATCGCGGTCTTTTCGAAAAACGAACGCAAGGTGGATTGGTTTTAGGTAAGGCTATAACATTCCGAGCGAGCGCAGCGAGCGAGCAACTCGTAAAGGTGAGTCGCAACCCAATGATTTTGACCGTAGGGACTTTTAAGTATTCGCAACAGCCCTAGGAGCGACACGCCGCTGGACTTGGTCGTGTGCGATCGAAGAGCATTATGCCGCTGGACTTAGTCTCGTACAAACAAAAACCAATCAAGACAAAGACAAGGACAGAAACAAGGACAAAAACAAAAACACAAACAAAAACGAAAAGGAAAACAAAAACAAAAACGAAAACAAAAACGAAAACAAAAACAAAAACGAAAACAAAAACGAAAACAAAAACGAAAACAAACACGAAAACAAAAACGAAAACAAAAACGAAAACAAAAACGAAAACAAAAACGAAATCAAAAACGAAAACAAAAACGAAAACAAAAACGAAAACAAAAACGAAAACAAAAACGAAAACAAAAACGAAAACAAAAACGAAAACAAAAACGAAAACAAAAACGAAAACAAAAAAGAAAACAAAAACGAAAACAAAAACGAAAACAAACACGAAAACAAAAACGAAAACAAAAACAAAAACGAAAACAAAAACGAAAACAAAAACGAAAACAAAAACGAAAACAAAAACGAAAACAAAAACGAAAACAAAAACGAAAACAAAAACGAAAACAAAAACGAAAACAAAAAAGAAAACAAAAACGAAAACAAAAACGAAAACAAAAAAGAAAACAAAAACGAAAACAAAAATGAAAACAAACACGAAAAGAAAAACGAAAACAAAAACGAAAACAAAAACGAAAACAAAAACGAAAACAAAAACATCATCGAGATACATCGATCAGCACGAATCGCGTACCTAGCGAAACATATCTGTTATTCTTCTATCAAATCAGAAACTTTCTTTCGATCGGTGAGAATTGTTAGTAAAGAACATTTGATATATAACTATAGCGCGGGAATTGATGTAGCTTCTCGCTCGCTTCGCTCGCTCTTATAAAACTAGCCTAACCTCAAAACCGATCCCGCGCGTCTGTAAATTATCGGAAAATCGCGGTCTTTTCGAAAAACGAACGCAAGGTGGATTGGTTTTAGGTAAGGCTATAACATTCCGAGCGAGCGCAGCGAGCGAGCAACTCGTAAAGGTGAGTCGCAACCCAATGATTTTGACCGTAGGGACTTTTAAGTATTCGCAACAGCCCTAGGAGCGACACGCCGCTGGACTTGGTCGTGTGCGATCGAAGAGCATTATGCCGCTGGACTTAGTCTCGTACAAACAAAAACCAATTAAAACAAAGACAAGGACAGAAACAAGGACAAAAACAAAAACACAAACAAAAACGAAAAGGAAAACAAAAACAAAAACGAAAACAAAAACGAAAACAAAAACAAAAACGAAAACAAAAACGAAAACAAAAACGAAAACAAACACGAAAACAAAAACGAAAACAAAAACGAAAACAAAAACGAAAACAAAAACGAAAACAAAAACGAAAACAAAAACACAAACAAAAACGAAAAGGAAAACAAAAACAAAAACGAAAACAAAAACGAAAACAAAAACGAAAACAAAAACGAAAACAAAAACGAAAACAAAAACAAAAACGAAAACAAAAACGAAAACAAAAACGAAAACAAAAACGAAAACAAAAACGAAAACAAAAACGAAAACAAAAACGAAAACAAAAACGAAAACAAAAACGAAAAGGAAAACAAAAACAAAAACGAAAACAAAAACGAAAACAAAAACAAAAACGAAAACAAAAACGAAAACAAAAACGAAAACAAAAACGAAAACAAAAACGAAAACAAAAACGAAAACAAAAACGAAAACAAAAACGAAAACAAAAACGAAAACAAAAACGAAAACAAAAACGAAAACAAAAACATCATCGAGATACATCGATCAGCACGAATCGCGTACCTAGCGAAACATATCTGTTATTCTTCTATCAAATCAGAAACTTTCTTTCGATCGGTGAGAATTGTTAGTAAAGAACATTTGATATATAACTATAGCGCGGGAATTGATGTAGCTTCTCGCTCGCTTCGCTCGCTCTTATAAAACTAGCCTAACCTCAAAACCGATCCCGCGCGTCTGTAAATTATCGGAAAATCGCGGTCTTTTCGAAAAACGAACGCAAGGTGGATTGGTTTTAGGTAAGGCTATAACATTCCGAGCGAGCGCAGCGAGCGAGCAACTCGTAAAGGTGAGACGCAACCCAATGATTTTGACCGTAGGGACTTTTAAGTATTCGCAACAGCCCTAGGAGCGACACGCCGCTGGACTTGGTCGTGTGCGATCGAAGAGCATTATGCCGCTGGACTTAGTCTCGTACAAACAAAAACCAATTAAGACAAAGACAAGGACAGAAACAAGGACAAAAACAAAAACACAAACAAAAACGAAAAGGAAAACAAAAACAAAAACGAAAACAAAAACGAAAACAAAAACGAAAACAAAAACAAAAACGAAAACAAAAACGAAAACAAAAACGAAAACAAACACGAAAACAAAAACGAAAACAAAAACGAAAACAAAAACGAAAACAAAAACGAAAACAAAAACGAAAACAAAAACGAAAACAAAAACACAAACAAAAACGAAAAGGAAAACAAAAACAAAAACGAAAACAAAAACGAAAACAAAAACGAAAACAAAAACAAAAACGAAAACAAAAACGAAAACAAAAACGAAAACAAAAACGAAAACAAAAACGAAAACAAAAACGAAAACAAAAACGAAAACAAAAACGAAAACAAAAACGAAAAGGAAAACAAAAACAAAAACGAAAACAAAAACGAAAACGAAAACAAAAACGAAAACAAAAACGAAAACAAAAACGAAAACAAAAACGAAAACAAAAACGAAAACAAAAACAAAAACGAAAACAAAAACGAAAACAAAAACGAAAACAAAAACGAAAACAAAAACGAAAACAAAAACGAAAACGAAAACGAAAACAAAAACGAAAACAAAAACGAAAACAAAAACGAAAACAAAAAAGAAAACAAAAACGAAAACAAAAACGAAAACAAAAAAGAAAACAAAAACGAAAATAAAAACGAAAACAAACACGAAAAGAAAAACGAAAACAAAAACGAAAACAAACACGAAAAACAAAAACGAAAACAAAAACGAAAACAAAAACGAAAACAAAAACGAAAACAAAAACGAAAACAAAAACACAAACAAAAACGAAAAGGAAAACAAAAACAAAAACGAAAACAAAAACGAAAACAAAAACGAAAACAAAAACGAAAACAAAAACAAAAACGAAAACAAAAACGAAAACAAAAACGAAAACAAAAACGAAAACAAAAACGAAAACAAAAACGAAAACAAAAACGAAAACAAAAACGAAAACAAAAACGAAAAGGAAAACAAAAACAAAAACGAAAACAAAAACGAAAACAAAAACAAAAACGAAAACAAAAACGAAAACAAAAACGAAAACAAAAACGAAAACAAAAACGAAAACAAAAACGAAAACAAAAACGAAAACAAAAACGAAAACAAAAACGAAAACAAAAACGAAAACAAAAACGAAAACAAAAACATCATCGAGATACATCGATCAGCACGAATCGCGTACCTAGCGAAACATATCTGTTATTCTTCTATCAAATCAGAAACTTTCTTTCGATCGGTGAGAATTGTTAGTAAAGAACATTTGATATATAACTATAGCGCGGGAATTGATGTAGCTTCTCGCTCGCTTCGCTCGCTCTTATAAAACTAGCCTAACCTCAAAACCGATCCCGCGCGTCTGTAAATTATCGGAAAATCGCGGTCTTTTCGAAAAACGAACGCAAGGTGGATTGGTTTTAGGTAAGGCTATAACATTCCGAGCGAGCGCAGCGAGCGAGCAACTCGTAAAGGTGAGTCGCAACCCAATGATTTTGACCGTAGGGACTTTTAAGTATTCGCAACAGCCCTAGGAGCGACACGCCGCTGGACTTGGTCGTGTGCGATCGAAGAGCATTATGCCGCTGGACTTAGTCTCGTACAAACAAAAACCAATCAAGACAAAGACAAGGACAGAAACAAGGACAAAAACAAAAACACAAACAAAAACGAAAAGGAAAACAAAAACAAAAACGAAAACAAAAACGAAAACAAAAACAAAAACGAAAACAAAAACGAAAACAAAAACGAAAACAAACACGAAAACAAAAACGAAAACAAAAACGAAAACAAAAACGAAAACAAAAACGAAATCAAAAACGAAAACAAAAACGAAAACAAAAACGAAAACAAAAACGAAAACAAAAACGAAAACAAAAACGAAAACAAAAACGAAAACAAAAACGAAAACAAAAACGAAAACAAAAAAGAAAACAAAAACGAAAACAAAAACGAAAACAAACACGAAAGCAAAAACGAAAACAAAAACAAAAACGAAAACAAAAACGAAAACAAAAACGAAAACAAAAACGAAAACAAAAACGAAAACAAAAACGAAAACAAAAACGAAAACAAAAACGAAAACAAAAACGAAAACAAAAAAGAAAACAAAAACGAAAACAAAAACGAAAACAAAAAAGAAAACAAAAACGAAAACAAAAATGAAAACAAACACGAAAAGAAAAACGAAAACAAAAACGAAAACAAAAACGAAAACAAAAACGAAAACAAAAACATCATCGAGATACATCGATCAGCACGAATCGCGTACCTAGCGAAACATATCTGTTATTCTTCTATCAAATCAGAAACTTTCTTTCGATCGGTGAGAATTGTTAGTAAAGAACATTTGATATATAACTATAGCGCGGGAATTGATGTAGCTTCTCGCTCGCTTCGCTCGCTCTTATAAAACTAGCCTAACCTCAAAACCGATCCCGCGCGTCTGTAAATTATCGGAAAATCGCGGTCTTTTCGAAAAACGAACGCAAGGTGGATTGGTTTTAGGTAAGGCTATAACATTCCGAGCGAGCGCAGCGAGCGAGCAACTCGTAAAGGTGAGTCGCAACCCAATGATTTTGACCGTAGGGACTTTTAAGTATTCGCAACAGCCCTAGGAGCGACACGCCGCTGGACTTGGTCGTGTGCGATCGAAGAGCATTATGCCGCTGGACTTAGTCTCGTACAAACAAAAACCAATTAAAACAAAGACAAGGACAGAAACAAGGACAAAAACAAAAACACAAACAAAAACGAAAAGGAAAACAAAAACAAAAACGAAAACAAAAACGAAAACAAAAACAAAAACGAAAACAAAAACGAAAACAAAAACGAAAACAAACACGAAAACAAAAACGAAAACAAAAACGAAAACAAAAACGAAAAGGAAAACAAAAACAAAAACGAAAACAAAAACGAAAACAAAAACAAAAACGAAAACAAAAACGAAAACAAAAACGAAAACAAAAACGAAAACAAAAACGAAAACAAAAACGAAAACAAAAACAAAAACAAAAACGAAAACAAAAACGAAAACAAAAACACAAACAAAAACGAAAAGGAAAACAAAAACAAAAACGAAAACAAAAACGAAAACAAAAACGAAAACAAAAACGAAAACAAAAACGAAAACAAAAACAAAAACGAAAACAAAAACGAAAACAAAAACGAAAACAAAAACGAAAACAAAAACGAAAACAAAAACGAAAACAAAAACGAAAACAAAAACGAAAACAAAAACGAAAAGGAAAACAAAAACAAAAACGAAAACAAAAACGAAAACAAAAACAAAAACGAAAACAAAAACGAAAACAAAAACGAAAACAAAAACGAAAACAAAAACGAAAACAAAAACGAAAACAAAAACGAAAACAAAAACGAAAACAAAAACGAAAACAAAAACGAAAACAAAAACGAAAACAAAAACATCATCGAGATACATCGATCAGCACGAATCGCGTACCTAGCGAAACATATCTGTTATTCTTCTATCAAATCAGAAACTTTCTTTCGATCGGTGAGAATTGTTAGTAAAGAACATTTGATATATAACTATAGCGCGGGAATTGATGTAGCTTCTCGCTCGCTTCGCTCGCTCTTATAAAACTAGCCTAACCTCAAAACCGATCCCGCGCGTCTGTAAATTATCGGAAAATCGCGGTCTTTTCGAAAAACGAACGCAAGGTGGATTGGTTTTAGGTAAGGCTATAACATTCCGAGCGAGCGCAGCGAGCGAGCAACTCGTAAAGGTGAGACGCAACCCAATGATTTTGACCGTAGGGACTTTTAAGTATTCGCAACAGCCCTAGGAGCGACACGCCGCTGGACTTGGTCGTGTGCGATCGAAGAGCATTATGCCGCTGGACTTAGTCTCGTACAAACAAAAACCAATTAAGACAAAGACAAGGACAGAAACAAGGACAAAAACAAAAACACAAACAAAAACGAAAAGGAAAACAAAAACAAAAACGAAAACAAAAACGAAAACAAAAACGAAAACAAAAACAAAAACGAAAACAAAAACGAAAACAAAAACGAAAACAAACACGAAAACAAAAACGAAAACAAAAACGAAAACAAAAACGAAAACAAAAACGAAAACAAAAACGAAAACAAAAACGAAAACAAAAACACAAACAAAAACGAAAAGGAAAACAAAAACAAAAACGAAAACAAAAACGAAAACAAAAACGAAAACAAAAACAAAAACGAAAACAAAAACGAAAACAAAAACGAAAACAAAAACGAAAACAAAAACGAAAACAAAAACGAAAACAAAAACGAAAACAAAAACGAAAACAAAAACGAAAACAAAAACGAAAACAAAAACGAAAAGGAAAACAAAAACAAAAACGAAAACAAAAACGAAAACGAAAACAAAAACGAAAACAAAAACGAAAACAAAAACGAAAACAAAAACGAAAACAAAAACGAAAACAAAAACAAAAACGAAAACAAAAACGAAAACAAAAACGAAAACAAAAACGAAAACAAAAACGAAAACAAAAACGAAAACAAAAACGAAAACGAAAACGAAAACAAAAACGAAAACAAAAACGAAAACAAAAACGAAAACAAAAAAGAAAACAAAAACGAAAACAAAAACGAAAACAAAAAAGAAAACAAAAACGAAAATAAAAACGAAAACAAACACGAAAAGAAAAACGAAAACAAAAACGAAAACAAACACGAAAACAAAAACGAAAACAAAAACGAAAACAAAAACGAAAACAAAAACGAAAACAAAAACGAAAACAAAAACACAAACAAAAACGAAAAGGAAAACAAAAACAAAAACGAAAACAAAAACGAAAACAAAAACGAAAACAAAAACGAAAACAAAAACAAAAACGAAAACAAAAACGAAAACAAAAACGAAAACAAAAACGAAAACAAAAACGAAAACAAAAACGAAAACAAAAACGAAAACAAAAACGAAAACAAAAACGAAAAGGAAAACAAAAACAAAAACAAAAACAAAAACGAAAACAAAAAAAAAAACGAAAACAAAAACGAAAACAAAAACGAAAACAAAAACGAAAACAAAAACGAAAACAAAAACGAAAACAAAAACGAAAACAAAAACGAAAACAAAAACGAAAACAAAAACGAAAACAAAAACGAAAACAAAAACATCATCGAGATACATCGATCAGCACGAATCGCGTACCTAGCGAAACATATCTGTTATTCTTCTATCAAATCAGAAACTTTCTTTCGATCGGTGAGAATTGTTAGTAAAGAACATTTGATATATAACTATAGCGCGGGAATTGATGTAGCTTCTCGCTCGCTTCGCTCGCTCTTATAAAACTAGCCTAACCTCAAAACCGATCCCGCGCGTCTGTAAATTATCGGAAAATCGCGGTCTTTTCGAAAAACGAACGCAAGGTGGATTGGTTTTAGGTAAGGCTATAACATTCCGAGCGAGCGCAGCGAGCGAGCAACTCGTAAAGGTGAGTCGCAACCCAATGATTTTGACCGTAGGGACTTTTAAGTATTCGCAACAGCCCTAGGAGCGACACGCCGCTGGACTTGGTCGTGTGCGATCGAAGAGCATTATGCCGCTGGACTTAGTCTCGTACAAACAAAAACCAATTAAGACAAAGACAAGGACAGAAACAAGGACAAAAACAAAAACAAAAACGAAAACAAAAACAAAAACGAAAACAAAAACGAAAACAAAAACGAAAACAAACACGAAAACAAAAACGAAAACAAAAACGAAAACAAAAACGAAAACAAAAACGAAAACAAAAACAAAAACGAAAACAAAAACAAAAACGAAATCAAAAACGAAAACAAAAACGAAAACAAAAACGAAAACAAAAACGAAAACAAAAACGAAAACAAAAACGAAAACAAAAACAAAAACAAAAACGAAAACAAAAACGAAATCAAAAACGAAAACAAAAACGAAAACAAAAACGAAAACAAAAACGAAAACAAAAACGAAAACAAAAACGAAAACAAAAACGAAAAGGAAAACAAAAACAAAAACGAAAACAAAAACGAAAACAAAAACAAAAACGAAAACAAAAACGAAAACAAAAACGAAAACAAAAACGAAAACAAAAACGAAAACAAAAACGAAAACAAAAACAAAAACGAAAACAAAAACGAAAACAAAAACGAAAACAAAAACGAAAACAAAAACGAAAACAAAAACGAAAACAAAAACGAAATCAAAAACGAAAACAAAAACGAAAACAAAAACGAAAACAAAAACGAAAACAAAAACGAAAACAAAAACGAAAACAAAAACGAAATCAAAAACGAAAACAAAAACGAAAACAAAAACGAAAACAAAAACGAAAACAAAAACGAAAACAAAAACGAAAACAAAAACGAAAACAAAAACTAAAACAAAAACGAAAACAAAAAAGAAAACAAAAACGAAAACAAAAACGAAAACAAACACGAAAACAAAA
>NW_026869728.1:1422500-1485000 GCF_905332965.1 Bombus pascuorum
AAAACAAAAACGAAAACAAAAACGAAAACAAAAACAAAAACGAAAACAAAAACGAAAACAAAAACGAAAACAAAAACGAAAACAAAAACGAAAACAAAAACAAAAACAAAAACGAAAAGGAAAACAAAAACAAAAACGAAAACAAAAACGAAAACAAAAACAAAAACGAAAACAAAAACGAAAACAAACACGAAAAGAAAAACGAAAACAAAAACGAAAACAAAAACGAAAACAAAAACGAAAACAAAAACATCATCGAGATACATCGATCAGCACGAATCGCGTACCTAGCGAAACATATCTGTTATTCTTCTATCAAATCAGAAACTTTCTTTCGATCGGTGAGAATTGTTAGTAAAGAACATTTGATATATAACTATAGCGCGGGAATTGATGTAGCTTCTCGCTCGCTTCGCTCGCTCTTATAAAACTAGCCTAACCTCAAAACCGATCCCGCGCGTCTGTAAATTATCGGAAAATCGCGGTCTTTTCGAAAAACGAACGCAAGGTGGATTGGTTTTAGGTAAGGCTATAACATTCCGAGCGAGCGCAGCGGGCGAGCAACTCGTAAAGGTGAGTCGCAACCCAATGATTTTGACCGTAGGGACTTTTAAGTATTCGCAACAGCCCTAGGAGCGACACGCCGCTGGACTTGGTCGTGTGCGATCGAAGAGCATTATGCCGCTGGACTTAGTCTCGTACAAACAAAAACCAATTAAGACAAAGACAAGGACAGAAACAAGGACAAAAACAAAAACAAAAACGAAAACAAAAACAAAAACGAAAACAAAAACGAAAACAAAAACGAAAACAAACACGAAAACAAAAACGAAAACAAAAACGAAAACAAACACGAAAACAAAAACGAAAACAAAAACGAAAACAAAAACGAAAACAAAAACGAAATCAAAAACGAAAACAAAAACGAAAACAAAAACGAAAACAAAAACGAAAACAAAAACGAAAACAAAAACGAAAACAAAAACGAAAACAAAAACGAAAACAAAAACGAAAACAAAAAAGAAAACAAAAACGAAAACGAAAACGAAAACAAAAACGAAAACAAACACGAAAACAAAAACGAAAACAAAAACGAAAACAAAAACGAAAACAAAAACGAAAACAAAAACGAAAACAAAAACGAAAAGGAAAACAAAAACAAAAACGAAAACAAAAACGAAAACAAAAACGAAAACAAAAACGAAAACAAAAACGAAAACAAAAACGAAAACAAAAACGAAAACAAAAACGAAAACAAAAAAGAAAACAAAAACGAAAACAAAAACGAAAACAAACACGAAAACAAAAACGAAAACAAAAACGAAAACAAAAACGAAAACAAAAACGAAAACAAAAACGAAAACAAAAACGAAAACAAAAACGAAAACAAAAACGAAAACAAAAACGAAAACAAAAACGAAAACAACAACATCATCGAGATACATCGATCAGCACGAATCGCGTACCTAGCGAAACATATCTGTTATTCTTCTATCAAATCAGAAACTTTCTTTCGATCGGTGAGAATTGTTAGTAAAGAACATTTGATATATAACTATAGCGCGGGAATTGATGTAGCTTCTCGCTCGCTTCGCTCGCTCTTATAAAACTAGCCTAACCTCAAAACCGATCCCGCGCGTCTGTAAATTATCGGAAAATCGCGGTCTTTTCGAAAAACGAACGCAAGGTGGATTGGTTTTAGGTAAGGCTATAACATTCCGAGCGAGCGCAGCGAGCGAGCAACTCGTAAAGGTGAGTCGCAACCCAATGATTTTGACCGTAGGGACTTTTAAGTATTCGCAACAGCCCTAGGAGCGACACGCCGCTGGACTTGGTCGTGTGCGATCGAAGAGCATTATGCCGCTGGACTTAGTCTCGTACAAACAAAAACCAATTAAGACAAAGACAAGGACAGAAACAAGGACAAAAACAAAAACAAAAACGAAAACAAAAACAAAAACGAAAACAAAAACGAAAACAAAAACGAAAACAAACACGAAAACAAAAACGAAAACAAAAACGAAAACAAAAACGAAAACAAAAACGAAAACAAAAACGAAAACAAAAACGAAAACAAAAACGAAATCAAAAACGAAAACAAAAACGAAAACAAAAACGAAAACAAAAACGAAAACAAAAACGAAAACAAAAACGAAAACAAAAACGAAAACAAAAACGAAAACAAAAACGAAAACAAAAAAGAAAACAAAAACGAAAACAAAAAAGAAAACAAAAACGAAAACGAAAACGAAAACAAAAACGAAAACAAAAACGAAAACAAAAACGAAAACAAAAACGAAAACAAAAACGAAAACAAAAACGAAAACAAAAACGAAAACAAAAACGAAAACAAAAACGAAATCAAAAACGAAAACAAAAACGAAAACAAAAACGAAAACAAAAACGAAAACAACAACATCATCGAGATACATCGATCAGCACGAATCGCGTACCTAGCGAAACATATCTGTTATTCTTCTATCAAATCAGAAACTTTCTTTCGATCGGTGAGAATTGTTAGTAAAGAACATTTGATATATAACTATAGCGCGGGAATTGATGTAGCTTCTCGCTCGCTTCGCTCGCTCTTATAAAACTAGCCTAACCTCAAAACCGATCCCGCGCGTCTGTAAATTATCGGAAAATCGCGGTCTTTTCGAAAAACGAACGCAAGGTGGATTGGTTTTAGGTAAGGCTATAACATTCCGAGCGAGCGCAGCGAGCGAGCAACTCGTAAAGGTGAGTCGCAACCCAATGATTTTGACCGTAGGGACTTTTAAGTATTCGCAACAGCCCTAGGAGCGACACGCCGCTGGACTTGGTCGTGTGCGATCGAAGAGCATTATGCCGCTGGACTTAGTCTCGTACAAACAAAAACCAATTAAGACAAAGACAAGGACAGAAACAAGGACAAAAACAAAAACACAAACAAAAACGAAAAGGAAAACAAAAACAAAAACAAAAACAAAAACGAAAACAAAAACAAAAACGAAAACAAAAACGAAAACAAAAACGAAAACAAACACGAAAACAAAAACGAAAACAAAAACGAAAACAAAAACGAAAACAAAAACGAAAACAAAAACGAAAACAAAAACACAAACAAAAACGAAAAGGAAAACAAAAACAAAAACGAAAACAAAAACGAAAACAAAAACAAAAACAAAAACGAAAACAAAAACGAAAACAAAAACGAAAACAAAAACGAAAACAAAAACGAAAACAAAAACGAAAACAAAAACAAAAACGAAAACAAAAACGAAAACAAAAACGAAAACAAAAACGAAAACAAAAACGAAAACAAACACGAAAACAAAAACGGAAACAAAAACGAAAACAAAAACGAAAACAAAAACGAAAACAAAAACGAAAACAAAAACGAAAACAAAAACGAAAACAAAAACGAAAACAAAAACGAAAACAAAAACGAAAACAAAAACGAAAACAAAAACGAAAACAAAAAAGAAAACAAAGACGAAAACGAAAACGAAAACAAAAACGAAAACAAACACGAAAACAAAAACGAAAACAAAAACGAAAACAAAAACGAAAACAAAAACGAAAACAAAAACGAAAACAAAAACGAAAACAAAAACGAAAACAAAAACGAAAACAAAAACGAAAACAAAAACGAAAACAAAAACGAAAACAAAAACGAAAACAAAAACGAAAACAAACACGAAAACAAAAACGAAAACAAAAACGAAAACAAACACGAAAACAAAAACAAAAACAAAAACGAAAACAAAAACGAAAACAAACACGAAAACAAAAACGAAAACAAAAACGAAAACAAAAACGAAAACAAAAACGAAAACAAAAACGAAAACAAAAACGAAAACAAAAACGAAAACAAACACGAAAAGAAAAACGAAAACAAAAACGAAAACAAAAACGAAAACAAAAACGAAAACAAAAACATCATCGAGATACATCGATCAGCACGAATCGCGTACCTAGCGAAACATATCTGTTATTCTTCTATCAAATCAGAAACTTTCTTTCGATCGGTGAGAATTGTTAGTAAAGAACATTTGATATATAACTATAGCGCGGGAATTGATGTAGCTTCTCGCTCGCTTCGCTCGCTCTTATAAAACTAGCCTAACCTCAAAACCGATCCCGCGCGACTGTAAATTATCGGAAAATCGCGGTCTTTTCGAAAAACGAACGCAAGGTGGATTGGTTTTAGGTAAGGCTATAACATTCCGAGCGAGCGCAGCGAGCGAGCAACTCGTAAAGGTGAGTCGCAACCCAATGATTTTGACCGTAGGGACTTTTAAGTATTCGCAACAGCCCTAGGAGCGACACGCCGCTGGACTTGGTCGTGTGCGATCGAAGAGCATTATGCCGCTGGACTTAGTCTCGTACAAACAAAAACCAATTAAGACAAAGACAAGGACAGAAACAAGGACAAAAACAAAAACAAAAACGAAAACAAAAACAAAAACGAAAACAAAAACGAAAACAAAAACGAAAACAAAAACGAAAACAAAAACGAAAACAAACACGAAAACAAAAACGAAAACAAAAACGAAAACAAAAACGAAAACAAAAACGAAAACAAAAACGAAAACAAAAACGAAAACAAAAACGAAAACAAAAACGAAAACAAAAACGAAAACAAAAACAAAAACGAAAACAAAAACGAAAAGAGAAACGAAAACAAAAACGAAAACAAAAACGAAAACAAAAACGAAAACAAAAACATCATCGAGATACATCGATCAGCACGAATCGCGTACCTAGCGAAACATATCTGTTATTCTTCTATCAAATCAGAAACTTTCTTTCGATCGGTGAGAATTGTTAGTAAAGAACATTTGATATATAACTATAGCGCGGGAATTGATGTAGCTTCTCGCTCGCTTCGCTCGCTCTTATAAAACTAGCCTAACCTCAAAACCGATCCCGCGCGTCTGTAAATTATCGGAAAATCGCGGTCTTTTCGAAAAACGAACGCAAGGTGGATTGGTTTTAGGTAAGGCTATAACATTCCGAGCGAGCGCAGCGAGCGAGCAACTCGTAAAGGTGAGTCGCAACCCAATGATTTTGACCGTAGGGACTTTTAAGTATTCGCAACAGCCCTAGGAGCGACACGCCGCTGGACTTGGTCGTGTGCGATCGAAGAGCATTATGCCGCTGGACTTAGTCTCGTACAAACAAAAACCAATTAAGACAAAGACAAGGACAGAAACAAGGACAAAAACAAAAACACAAACAAAAACGAAAAGGAAAACAAAAACAAAAACGAAAACAAAAACGAAAACAAAAACAAAAACGAAAACAAAAACGAAAACAAAAACGAAAACAAACACGAAAACAAAAACGAAAACAAAAACGAAAACAAAAACGAAAACAAAAACGAAAACAAAAACGAAAACAAAAACGAAAACAAAAACACAAACAAAAACGAAAAGGAAAACAAAAACAAAAACGAAAACAAAAACGAAAACAAAAAAGAAAACAAAAACGAAAACGAAAACAAACACGAAAACAAAAACGAAAACAAAAACGAAAACAAAAACGAAAACAAAAACGAAAACAAAAACGAAAAACAAAAACGAAAACAAAAACGAAAACAAAAACGAAAACAAAAACGAAAACAAAAACGAAAACAAAAACGAAAACAAAAACGAAAACAAAAACGAAAACAAAAACGAAAACAAAAACGAAAACAAAAAAGAAAACAAAAACGAAAACAAAAACGAAAACAAACACGAAAACAAAAACGAAAACAAAAACGAAAACAAAAACGAAAACAAAAACGAAAACAAAAACGAAAACAAAAACGAAAACAAAAACGAAAACAAAAACGAAAACAAAAACGAAATCAAAAACGAAAACAAAAACGAAAACAAAAACGAAAACAAAAACGAAAACAACAACATCATCGAGATACATCGATCAGCACGAATCGCGTACCTAGCGAAACATATCTGTTATTCTTCTATCAAATCAGAAACTTTCTTTCGATCGGTGAGAATTGTTAGTAAAGAACATTTGATATATAACTATAGCGCGGGAATTGATGTAGCTTCTCGCTCGCTTCGCTCGCTCTTATAAAACTAGCCTAACCTCAAAACCGATCCCGCGCGTCTGTAAATTATCGGAAAATCGCGGTCTTTTCGAAAAACGAACGCAAGGTGGATTGGTTTTAGGTAAGGCTATAACATTCCGAGCGAGCGCAGCGAGCGAGCAACTCGTAAAGGTGAGTCGCAACCCAATGATTTTGACCGTAGGGACTTTTAAGTATTCGCAACAGCCCTAGGAGCGACACGCCGCTGGACTTGGTCGTGTGCGATCGAAGAGCATTATGCCGCTGGACTTAGTCTCGTACAAACAAAAACCAATTAAGACAAAGACAAGGACAGAAACAAGGACAAAAACAAAAACACAAACAAAAACGAAAAGGAAAACAAAAACAAAAACAAAAACAAAAACGAAAACAAAAACAAAAACGAAAACAAAAACGAAAACAAAAACGAAAACAAACACGAAAACAAAAACGAAAACAAAAACGAAAACAAAAACGAAAACAAAAACGAAAACAAAAACGAAAACAAAAACACAAACAAAAACGAAAAGGAAAACAAAAACAAAAACGAAAACAAAAACGAAAACAAAAACAAAAACAAAAACGAAAACAAAAACGAAAACAAAAACGAAAACAAAAACGAAAACAAAAACGAAAACAAAAACGAAAACAAAAACAAAAACGAAAACAAAAACGAAAACAAAAACGAAAACAAAAACGAAAACAAAAACGAAAACAAACACGAAAACAAAAACGGAAACAAAAACGAAAACAAAAACGAAAACAAAAACGAAAACAAAAACGAAAACAAAAACGAAAACAAAAACGAAAACAAAAACGAAAACAAAAACGAAAACAAAAACGAAAACAAAAACGAAAACAAAAACGAAAACAAAAAAGAAAACAAAGACGAAAACGAAAACGAAAACAAAAACGAAAACAAACACGAAAACAAAAACGAAAACAAAAACGAAAACAAAAACGAAAACAAAAACGAAAACAAAAACGAAAACAAAAACGAAAACAAAAACGAAAACAAAAACGAAAACAAAAACGAAAACAAAAACGAAAACAAAAACGAAAACAAAAACGAAAACAAAAACGAAAACAAAAACGAAAACAAACACGAAAACAAAAACGAAAACAAAAACGAAAACAAACACGAAAACAAAAACAAAAACAAAAACGAAAACAAAAACGAAAACAAACACGAAAACAAAAACGAAAACAAAAACGAAAACAAAAACGAAAACAAAAACGAAAACAAAAACGAAAACAAAAACGAAAACAAAAACGAAAACAAACACGAAAAGAAAAACGAAAACAAAAACGAAAACAAAAACGAAAACAAAAACGAAAACAAAAACATCATCGAGATACATCGATCAGCACGAATCGCGTACCTAGCGAAACATATCTGTTATTCTTCTATCAAATCAGAAACTTTCTTTCGATCGGTGAGAATTGTTAGTAAAGAACATTTGATATATAACTATAGCGCGGGAATTGATGTAGCTTCTCGCTCGCTTCGCTCGCTCTTATAAAACTAGCCTAACCTCAAAACCGATCCCGCGCGACTGTAAATTATCGGAAAATCGCGGTCTTTTCGAAAAACGAACGCAAGGTGGATTGGTTTTAGGTAAGGCTATAACATTCCGAGCGAGCGCAGCGAGCGAGCAACTCGTAAAGGTGAGTCGCAACCCAATGATTTTGACCGTAGGGACTTTTAAGTATTCGCAACAGCCCTAGGAGCGACACGCCGCTGGACTTGGTCGTGTGCGATCGAAGAGCATTATGCCGCTGGACTTAGTCTCGTACAAACAAAAACCAATTAAGACAAAGACAAGGACAGAAACAAGGACAAAAACAAAAACAAAAACGAAAACAAAAACAAAAACGAAAACAAAAACGAAAACAAAAACGAAAACAAAAACGAAAACAAAAACGAAAACAAACACGAAAACAAAAACGAAAACAAAAACGAAAACAAAAACGAAAACAAAAACGAAAACAAAAACGAAAACAAAAACGAAAACAAAAACGAAAACAAAAACGAAAACAAAAACGAAAACAAAAACAAAAACGAAAACAAAAACGAAAAGAGAAACGAAAACAAAAACGAAAACAAAAACGAAAACAAAAACGAAAACAAAAACATCATCGAGATACATCGATCAGCACGAATCGCGTACCTAGCGAAACATATCTGTTATTCTTCTATCAAATCAGAAACTTTCTTTCGATCGGTGAGAATTGTTAGTAAAGAACATTTGATATATAACTATAGCGCGGGAATTGATGTAGCTTCTCGCTCGCTTCGCTCGCTCTTATAAAACTAGCCTAACCTCAAAACCGATCCCGCGCGTCTGTAAATTATCGGAAAATCGCGGTCTTTTCGAAAAACGAACGCAAGGTGGATTGGTTTTAGGTAAGGCTATAACATTCCGAGCGAGCGCAGCGAGCGAGCAACTCGTAAAGGTGAGTCGCAACCCAATGATTTTGACCGTAGGGACTTTTAAGTATTCGCAACAGCCCTAGGAGCGACACGCCGCTGGACTTGGTCGTGTGCGATCGAAGAGCATTATGCCGCTGGACTTAGTCTCGTACAAACAAAAACCAATTAAGACAAAGACAAGGACAGAAACAAGGACAAAAACAAAAACACAAACAAAAACGAAAAGGAAAACAAAAACAAAAACGAAAACAAAAACGAAAACAAAAACAAAAACGAAAACAAAAACGAAAACAAAAACGAAAACAAACACGAAAACAAAAACGAAAACAAAAACGAAAACAAAAACGAAAACAAAAACGAAAACAAAAACGAAAACAAAAACGAAAACAAAAACACAAACAAAAACGAAAAGGAAAACAAAAACAAAAACGAAAACAAAAACGAAAACAAAAAAGAAAACAAAAACGAAAACGAAAACAAACACGAAAACAAAAACGAAAACAAAAACGAAAACAAAAACGAAAACAAAAACGAAAACAAAAACGAAAACAAAAACGAAAACAAAAACGAAAACAAAAACGAAAACAAAAACGAAAACAAAAACGAAAACAAAAACGAAAACAAAAACGAAAACAAAAACGAAAACAAAAACGAAAACAAAAACGAAAACAAAAACGAAAACAAAAAAGAAAACAAAAACGAAAACAAAAACGAAAACAAACACGAAAACAAAAACGAAAACAAAAACGAAAACAAAAACGAAAACAAAAACGAAAACAAAAACGAAAACAAAAACGAAAACAAAAACGAAAACAAAAACGAAAACAAAAACGAAAACAAAAAAGAAAACAAAAACGAAAACAAAAACGAAAACAACAACATCATCGAGATACATCGATCAGCACGAATCGCGTACCTAGCGAAACATATCTGTTATTCTTCTATCAAATCAGAAACTTTCTTTCGATCGGTGAGAATTGTTAGTAAAGAACATTTGATATATAACTATAGCGCGGGAATTGATGTAGCTTCTCGCTCGCTTCGCTCGCTCTTATAAAACTAGCCTAACCTCAAAACCGATCCCGCGCGTCTGTAAATTATCGGAAAATCGCGGTCTTTTCGAAAAACGAACGCAAGGTGGATTGGTTTTAGGTAAGGCTATAACATTCCGAGCGAGCGCAGCGAGCGAGCAACTCGTAAAGGTGAGTCGCAACCCAATGATTTTGACCGTAGGGACTTTTAAGTATTCGCAACAGCCCTAGGAGCGACACGCCGCTGGACTTGGTCGTGTGCGATCGAAGAGCATTATGCCGCTGGACTTAGTCTCGTACAAACAAAAACCAATTAAGACAAAGACAAGGACAGAAACAAGGACAAAAACAAAAACAAAAACGAAAACAAAAACAAAAACGAAAACAAAAACGAAAACAAAAACGAAAACAAACACGAAAACAAAAACGAAAACAAAAACGAAAACAAAAACGAAAACAAAAACGAAAACAAAAACGAAAACAAAAACGAAAACAAAAAAGAAAACAAAAACGAAAACGAAAACGAAAACAAAAACGAAAACAAACACGAAAACAAAAAAGAAAACAAAAACGAAAACAAAAACGAAAACAAAAAAGAAAACAAAAACGAAAACAAAAACGAAAACAAACACGAAAAGAAAAACGAAAACAAAAACGAAAACAAAAACGAAAACAAAAACGAAAACAACAACATCATCGAGATACATCGATCAGCACGAATCGCGTACCTAGCGAAACATATCTGTTATTCTTCTATCAAATCAGAAACTTTCTTTCGATCGGTGAGAATTGTTAGTAAAGAACATTTGATATATAACTATAGCGCGGGAATTGATGTAGCTTCTCGCTCGCTTCGCTCGCTCTTATAAAACTAGCCTAACCTCAAAACCGATCCCGCGCGTCTGTAAATTATCGGAAAATCGCGGTCTTTTCGAAAAACGAACGCAAGGTGGATTGGTTTTAGGTAAGGCTATAACATTCCGAGCGAGCGCAGCGAGCGAGCAACTCGTAAAGGTGAGTCGCAACCCAATGATTTTGACCGTAGGGACTTTTAAGTATTCGCAACAGCCCTAGGAGCGACACGCGCTGGACTTGGTCGTGTGCGATCGAAGAGCATTATGCCGCTGGACTTAGTCTCGTACAAACAAAAACCAATTAAGACAAAGACAAGGACAGAAACAAGGACAAAAACAAAAACAAAAACGAAAACAAAAACAAAAACGAAAACAAAAACGAAAACAAAAACGAAAACAAACACGAAAACAAAAACGAAAACAAAAACGAAAACAAAAACGAAAACAAAAACGAAAACAAAAACGAAAACAAAAACGAAAACAAAAACGAAAACAAAAACGAAAACAAAAACGAAAACAAAAACGAAAACAAAAACAAAAACGAAAACAAAAACGAAAAGAGAAACGAAAACAAAAACGAAAACAAAAACGAAAACAAGAACGAAAAGGAAAACAAAAACAAAAACGAAAACAAAAACGAAAACAAAAACAAAAACGAAAACAAAAACGAAAACAAAAACGAAAACAAAAACGAAAACAAAAACGAAAACAAAAACGAAAACAAAAACAAAAACGAAAACAAAAACGAAAAAAAAACGAAAACAAAAACGAAAAGGAAAACAAAAACAAAAACGAAAACAAAAACGAAAACAAAAACGAAATCAAAAACGAAAACAAAAACGAAAACAAAAACGAAAACAAAAACGAAAACAAAAACGAAAACAAAAACGAAAACAAAAACGAAAACAAAAACGAAAACAAAAACGAAAACAAAAAAGAAAACAAAAACGAAAACAAAAAAGAAAACAAAAACGAAAACGAAAACGAAAACAAAAACGAAAACAAAAACGAAAACAAAAACGAAAACAAAAACGAAAACAAAAACGAAAACAAAAACGAAAACAAAAACGAAAACAAAAACGAAATCAAAAACGAAAACAAAAACGAAAACAAAAACGAAAACAAAAACGAAAACAACAACATCATCGAGATACATCGATCAGCACGAATCGCGTACCTAGCGAAACATATCTGTTATTCTTCTATCAAATCAGAAACTTTCTTTCGATCGGTGAGAATTGTTAGTAAAGAACATTTGATATATAACTATAGCGCGGGAATTGATGTAGCTTCTCGCTCGCTTCGCTCGCTCTTATAAAACTAGCCTAACCTCAAAACCGATCCCGCGCGTCTGTAAATTATCGGAAAATCGCGGTCTTTTCGAAAAACGAACGCAAGGTGGATTGGTTTTAGGTAAGGCTATAACATTCCGAGCGAGCGCAGCGAGCGAGCAACTCGTAAAGGTGAGTCGCAACCCAATGATTTTGACCGTAGGGACTTTTAAGTATTCGCAACAGCCCTAGGTGCGACACGCCGCTGGACTTGGTCGTGTGCGATCGAAGAGCATTATGCCGCTGGACTTAGTCTCGTACAAACAAAAACCAATTAAGACAAAGACAAGGACAGAAACAAGGACAAAAACAAAAACACAAACAAAAACGAAAAGGAAAACAAAAACAAAAACAAAAACAAAAACGAAAACAAAAACACAAACAAAAACGAAAAGGAAAACAAAAACAAAAACGAAAACAAAAACGAAAACAAAAACAAAAACGAAAACAAAAACGAAAACAAAAACGAAAACAAAAACGAAAACAAAAACGAAAACAAAAACGAAAACAAAAACAAAAACGAAAACAAAAACGAAAACAAAAACGAAAACAAAAACGAAAACAAAAACGAAAACAAACACGAAAACAAAAACGAAAACAAAAACGAAAACAAAAACGAAAACAAAAACGAAAACAAAAACGAAAACAAAAACGAAAACAAAAACGAAAACAAAAACGAAAACAAAAACGAAAACAAAAACGAAAACAAAAACGAAAACAAAAAAGAAAACAAAAACGAAAACGAAAACGAAAACAAAAACGAAAACAAACACGAAAACAAAAACGAAAACAAAAACGAAAACAAAAACGAAAACAAAAACGAAAACAAAAACGAAAACAAAAACGAAAACAAAAACGAAAACAAAAACGAAAACAAAAACGAAAACAAAAACGAAAACAAAAACGAAAACAAAAACGAAAACAAAAACGAAAACAAAAACGAAAACAAAAACGAAAACAAAAACGAAAACAAAAACGAAAACGAAAACAAAAACGAAAACAAAAACGAAAACAAAAACGAAAACAAAAACGAAAACAAAAACGAAAACAAAAACGAAAACAAAAACGAAAACAAAAACGAAAACAAAAACGAAAACAAAAAAGAAAACAAAAACGAAAACAAAAAAGAAAACAAAAACGAAAACAAAAACATCATCGAGATACATCGATCAGCACGAATCGCGTACCTAGCGAAACGTATCTGTTATTCTTCTATCAAATCAGAAACTTTCTTTCGATCGGTGAGAATTGTTAGTAAAGAACATTTGATATATAACTATAGCGCGGGAATTGATGTAGCTTCTCGCTCGCTTCGCTCGCTCTTATAAAACTAGCCTAACCTCAAAACCGATCCCGCGCGTCTGTAAATTATCGGAAAATCGCGGTCTTTTCGAAAAACGAACGCAAGGTGGATTGGTTTTAGGTAAGGCTATAACATTCCGAGCGAGCGCAGCGAGCGAGCAACTCGTAAAGGTGAGTCGCAACCCAATGATTTTGACCGTAGGGACTTTTAAGTATTCGCAACAGCCCTAGGAGCGACACGCCGCTGGACTTGGTCGTGTGCGATCGAAGAGCATTATGCCGCTGGACTTAGTCTCGTACAAACAAAAACCAATTAAGACAAAGACAAGGACAGAAACAAGGACAAAAACAAAAACAAAAACGAAAACAAAAACAAAAACGAAAACAAAAACGAAAACAAAAACGAAAACAAAAACGAAAACAAACACGAAAACAAAAACGAAAACAAAAACGAAAACAAAAACGAAAACAAAAACGAAAACAAAAACAAAAACGAAAACAAAAACGAAAAGAAAAACGAAAACAAAAACGAAAAGAAAAACGAAAACAAAAACGAAAACAAAAACATCATCGAGATACATCGATCAGCACGAATCGCGTACCTAGCGAAACATATCTGTTATTCTTCTATCAAATCAGAAACTTTCTTTCGATCGGTGAGAATTGTTAGTAAAGAACATTTGATATATACAGTAGCGGACAAAAGTTTAAGACGATGATTTGTAAACCGGATTACAAACATCTTATACGCATATTGTTCTTCTATTCGGTTTGTCTCTTTGGAATAACGTAGCTGTATGTTTGACCTTCGTAACCTCAGACAGTCAGTTGTTAAATACAAACAATGTAGGAGTTACAACAGTTAGTTACCGCCTAGCACTTGGAAACAGTGGACATTAGTTTAAGACGATCTGTGTAAAACGTGAGTACGAGTACAGTTTTTGAACATTTTGATTCTGGAATGTCAAAATCATTGTTTAGTGTACCTTTTATTGCTTAAAATTCATTTAGGTAGGAACAGACTATGGGTAAATCAAAGAATTTACTTGAAAACGAAAGGGAACAAATCGTAAGGCTGCGAAAGCAAAGTAAAACCTTCACCGAAATAGCAAATATAGTGAACAGGTCAGAAACAGCTTGTAAACAAGCTTGGTATAAATTTTTAAAGACAGGCATGTATTGCGATCAACCGAAAAACGGAAGACCACGGAAAACAACACCGAAAATGGATCGCCGGATTCATCGATTGAGCGAAAAGGATCGTTTTCGTAGTGCAAATAATATTGCTGCGGAGATAAACTATGAAAACGATACACAAATTAGTGCTAGAACTGTTAGGAGAAGATTAGAAGACTTTAACTTAAGAGGACGAAAACCCCAAAAGAAACCACTGCTGAGTTCTAGGAATCGAAAAAGACGACTTGCATTTGCTAAAGCTCATAAGCATTGGACAAGTGAAGATTGGCAAAAGGTATTGTTTTCTGACGAATCGAAATTCAATCGCGTCTGTTCTGACGGGATACGGTACGTTAGACGTCGAATTGGCGAAAGTTTGAAAACACAGTGCGTTTTAAAAACTCTTAAACATGGTGGTGGCAACGTTATGGTGTGGGCGTGTTTTTCTCGAAGCGGCCCTGGTCCGATATGTCGTATCAATGGAATTATGGACCGTTTTCAATACAAGGACATACTCAAGAACACAATGTTACCTTTTGCACGCAACAATATGAGTGATGATTTTATTTTTCAAAATGATAATGATCCGAAGCACACGGCTCGGGTTGTGAAACAGTTTTTTCAAGAAGAAAATATCACCGTGCTGCCGTGGCCGTCGCAATCACCAGACATTAACCCAATCGAGAATTTGTGAAGCATCATAAAAAAGACAGTACAAGGTTATAAACCGAAAAATTTAAATGAACTTTACTCTACGATTGAAACAGCCTGGAATAATATTACGGTAGATTAATATAAAAAATTAATAGATTCTATGCCAAGAAGATGTACCGAAGGGATAAGAAATAACGGATATTGAACAAAATATTGAATTTAAACAAAAATTGTGTATATTTTTTAACCAAAAATTAATATTTTTTGTATAGTCTTAAACTTTTGACCGACGAAATATTATACAGATTTCGTTCCTTTTTTATAACTTAGCTATTGAGCAAAATATCAAAATGAAATTTATTTTCTAAGTGTACAAACAAATGTACAATTAGTTAATACCAAAAGTAGAACACCGTATTTATATTTTTTATGGAAAGTAAATCAATTATTTATTTCTTCCATTTCGTCTTAAACTTTTGTCCGCTACTGTAACTATAGCGCGGGAATTGATGTAGCTTCTCGCTCGCTTCGCTCGCTCTTATAAAACTAGCCTAACCTCAAAACCGATCCCGCGCGTCTGTAAATTATCGGAAAATCGCGGTCTTTTCGAAAAACGAACGCAAGGTGGATTGGTTTTAGGTAAGGCTATAACATTCCGAGCGAGCGCAGCGAGCGAGCAACTCGTAAAGGTGAGTCGCAACCCAATGATTTTGACCGTAGGGACTTTTAAGTATTCGCAACAGCCCTAGGAGCGACACGCCGCTGGACTTGGTCGTGTGCGATCGAAGAGCATTATGCCGCTGGACTTAGTCTCGTACAAACAAAAACCAATTAAGACAAAGACAAGGACAGAAACAAGGACAAAAACAAAAACACAAACAAAAACGAAAAGGAAAACAAAAACAAAAACGAAAACAAAAACGAAAACAAAAACAAAAACGAAAACAAAAACGAAAACAAAAACGAAAACAAACACGAAAACAAAAACGAAAACAAAAACGAAAACAAAAACGAAAACAAAAACGAAAACAAAAACGAAAACAAAAACGAAAACAAAAACACAAACAAAAACGAAAAGGAAAACAAAAACAAAAACGAAAACAAAAACGAAAACAAAAAAGAAAACAAAAACGAAAACGAAAACGAAAACAAAAACGAAAACAAAAACGAAAACAAAAACGAAAACAAAAACGAAAACAAAAACGAAAACAAAAACGAAAACAAAAACGAAAACAAAAACGAAAACAAAAACGAAAACAAAAACGAAAAAAAAAACAAAAACAAAAACGAAAACAAAAACGAAAACAAAAACGAAAACAAAAACGAAAACAAAAACGAAAACAAAAACGAAAACAAAAACGAAAACAAAAACGAAAACAAAAAAGAAAACAAAAACGAAAACAAAAACGAAAACAAACACGAAAACAAAAACGAAAACAAAAACGAAAACAAAAACGAAAACAAAAACGAAAACAAAAACGAAAACAAAAACGAAAACAAAAACGAAAACAAAAACGAAAACAAAAACGAAAACAAAAAAGAAAACAAAAACGAAAACAAAAACGAAAACAACAACATCATCGAGATACATCGATCAGCACGAATCGCGTACCTAGCGAAACATATCTGTTATTCTTCTATCAAATCAGAAACTTTCTTTCGATCGGTGAGAATTGTTAGTAAAGAACATTTGATATATAACTATAGCGCGGGAATTGATGTAGCTTCTCGCTCGCTTCGCTCGCTCTTATAAAACTAGCCTAACCTCAAAACCGATCCCGCGCGTCTGTAAATTATCGGAAAATCGCGGTCTTTTCGAAAAACGAACGCAAGGTGGATTGGTTTTAGGTAAGGCTATAACATTCCGAGCGAGCGCAGCGAGCGAGCAACTCGTAAAGGTGAGTCGCAACCCAATGATTTTGACCGTAGGGACTTTTAAGTATTCGCAACAGCCCTAGGAGCGACACGCCGCTGGACTTGGTCGTGTGCGATCGAAGAGCATTATGCCGCTGGACTTAGTCTCGTACAAACAAAAACCAATTAAGACAAAGACAAGGACAGAAACAAGGACAAAAACAAAAACAAAAACGAAAACAAAAACAAAAACGAAAACAAAAACGAAAACAAAAACGAAAACAAAAACGAAAACAAACACGAAAACAAAAACGAAAACAAAAACGAAAACAAAAACGAAAACAAAAACGAAAACAAAAACGAAAACAAAAACGAAAACAAAAAAGAAAACAAAAACGAAAACGAAAACGAAAACAAAAACGAAAACAAACACGAAAACAAAAACGAAAACAAAAACGAAAACAAAAACGAAAACAAAAACGAAAACAAAAACGAAAACAAAAACGAAAAGGAAAACAAAAACAAAAACGAAAACAAAAACGAAAACAAAAACAAAAACAAAAACGAAAACAAAAACGAAAACAAAAACGAAAACAAAAACGAAAACAAAAACGAAAACAAAAAAGAAAACAAAAACGAAAACAAAAACGAAAACAAACACGAAAACAAAAACGAAAACAAAAACGAAAACAAAAACGAAAACAAAAACGAAAACAAAAACGAAAACAAAAACGAAAACAAAAACGAAAACAAAAACGAAAACAAAAACGAAAACAAAAAAGAAAACAAAAACGAAAACAAAAACGAAAACAACAACATCATCGAGATACATCGATCAGCACGAATCGCGTACCTAGCGAAACATATCTGTTATTCTTCTATCAAATCAGAAACTTTCTTTCGATCGGTGAGAATTGTTAGTAAAGAACATTTGATATATAACTATAGCGCGGGAATTGATGTAGCTTCTCGCTCGCTTCGCTCGCTCTTATAAAACTAGCCTAACCTCAAAACCGATCCCGCGCGTCTGTAAATTATCGGAAAATCGCGGTCTTTTCGAAAAACGAACGCAAGGTGGATTGGTTTTAGGTAAGGCTATAACATTCCGAGCGAGCGCAGCGAGCGAGCAACTCGTAAAGGTGAGTCGCAACCCAATGATTTTGACCGTAGGGACTTTTAAGTATTCGCAACAGCCCTAGGAGCGACACGCCGCTGGACTTGGTCGTGTGCGATCGAAGAGCATTATGCCGCTGGACTTAGTCTCGTACAAACAAAAACCAATTAAGACAAAGACAAGGACAGAAACAAGGACAAAAACAAAAACAAAAACGAAAACAAAAACAAAAACGAAAACAAAAACGAAAACAAAAACGAAAACAAACACGAAAACAAAAACGAAAACAAAAACGAAAACAAAAACGAAAGCAAAAACGAAAACAAAAACGAAAACAAAAACGAAAACAAAAAAGAAAACAAAAACGAAAACGAAAACGAAAACAAAAACGAAAACAAACACGAAAACAAAAACGAAAACAAAAACGAAAACAAAAACGAAAACAAAAACGAAAACAAAAACGAAAACAAAAACGAAAAGGAAAACAAAAACAAAAACGAAAACAAAAACGAAAACAAAAACAAAAACGAAAACAAAAACAAAAAAGAAAACAAAAACGAAAACAAACACGAAAACAAAAACGAAAAACAAAAACGAAAACAAAAACGAAAACAAAAACGAAAACAAAAACGAAAACAAAAACGAAAACAAAAAAGAAAACAAAAACGAAAACAAAAACGAAAACAAAAAAGAAAACAAAAACGAAAACAAAAACGAAAACAAACACGAAAAGAAAAACGAAAACAAAAACGAAAACAAAAACGAAAACAAAAACGAAAACAACAACATCATCGAGATACATCGATCAGCACGAATCGCGTACCTAGCGAAACATATCTGTTATTCTTCTATCAAATCAGAAACTTTCTTTCGATCGGTGAGAATTGTTAGTAAAGAACATTTGATATATAACTATAGCGCGGGAATTGATGTAGCTTCTCGCTCGCTTCGCTCGCTCTTATAAAACTAGCCTAACCTCAAAACCGATCCCGCGCGTCTGTAAATTATCGGAAAATCGCGGTCTTTTCGAAAAACGAACGCAAGGTGGATTGGTTTTAGGTAAGGCTATAACATTCCGAGCGAGCGCAGCGAGCGAGCAACTCGTAAAGGTGAGTCGCAACCCAATGATTTTGACCGTAGGGACTTTTAAGTATTCGCAACAGCCCTAGGAGCGACACGCGCTGGACTTGGTCGTGTGCGATCGAAGAGCATTATGCCGCTGGACTTAGTCTCGTACAAACAAAAACCAATTAAGACAAAGACAAGGACAGAAACAAGGACAAAAACAAAAACAAAAACGAAAACAAAAACAAAAACGAAAACAAAAACGAAAACAAAAACGAAAACAAACACGAAATCAAAAACGAAAACAAAAACGAAAACAAAAACGAAAACAAAAACGAAAACAAAAACGAAAACAAAAACGAAAACAAAAACGAAAACAAAAAAGAAAACAAAAACGAAAACGAAAACGAAAACAAAAACGAAAACAAACACGAAAACAAAAACGAAAACAAAAACGAAAACAAAAACGAAAACAAAAACGAAAACAAAAACGAAAACAAGAACGAAAAGGAAAACAAAAACAAAAACGAAAACAAAAACGAAAACAAAAACAAAAACGAAAACAAAAACGAAAACAAAAACGAAAACAAAAACGAAAACAAAAACGAAAACAAAAACGAAAACAAAAACAAAAACGAAAACAAAAACGAAAACAAAAACAAAAACGAAAACAAAAACGAAAACAAAAACGAAAACAAAAACGAAAACAAAAACGAAAACAAAAACGAAAACAAAATCAAAAACGAAAACAAAAACGAAAACAAAAACGAAAACAAAAACGAAAACAAAAACAAAAACGAAAACAAAAACGAAAACAAAAACGAAAACAAAAAAGAAAACAAAAACGAAAACAAAAACGAAAACAAAAAAGAAAACAAAAACGAAAACAAAAACGAAAACAAACACGAAAAGAAAAACGAAAACAAAAACGAAAACAAAAACGAAAACAAAAACGAAAACAACAACATCATCGAGATACATCGATCAGCACGAATCGCGTACCTAGCGAAACATATCTGTTATTCTTCTATCAAATCAGAAACTTTCTTTCGATCGGTGAGAATTGTTAGTAAAGAACATTTGATATATAACTATAGCGCGGGAATTGATGTAGCTTCTCGCTCGCTTCGCTCGCTCTTATAAAACTAGCCTAACCTCAAAACCGATCCCGCGCGTCTGTAAATTATCGGAAAATCGCGGTCTTTTCGAAAAACGAACGCAAGGTGGATTGGTTTTAGGTAAGGCTATAACATTCCGAGCGAGCGCAGCGAGCGAGCAACTCGTAAAGGTGAGTCGCAACCCAATGATTTTGACCGTAGGGACTTTTAAGTATTCGCAACAGCCCTAGGAGCGACACGCCGCTGGACTTGGTCGTGTGCGATCGAAGAGCATTATGCCGCTGGACTTAGTCTCGTACAAACAAAAACCAATTAAGACAAAGACAAGGACAGAAACAAGGACAAAAACAAAAACAAAAACGAAAACAAAAACAAAAACGAAAACAAAAACGAAAACAAAAACGAAAACAAACACGAAAACAAAAACGAAAACAAAAACGAAAACAAAAACGAAAACAAAAACGAAAACAAAAACGAAAACAAAAACGAAAACAAAAACGAAATCAAAAACGAAAACAAAAACGAAAACAAAAACGAAAACAAAAACGAAAACAAAAACGAAAACAAAAACGAAAACAAAAACGAAAACAAAAACGAAATCAAAAACGAAAACAAAAACGAAAACAAAAACGAAAACAAAAACGAAAACAAAAACGAAAACAAAAACGAAAACAAAAACGAAAACAAAAACGAAAACAAAAACGAAAACAAAAAAGAAAACAAAAACGAAAACGAAAACGAAAACAAAAACGAAAACAAACACGAAAACAAAAACGAAAACAAAAACGAAAACAAAAATGAAAACAAAAACGAAAACAAAAAAGAAAACAAAAACGAAAAGGAAAACAAAAACAAAAACGAAAACAAAAACGAAAACAAAAACAAAAACGAAAACAAAAACAAAAACGAAAACAAAAACGAAAACAAAAACGAAAACAAAAACGAAAACAAAAACGAAAACAAAAACAAAAACGAAAACAAAAACGAAAACAAAAACGAAAACAAACACGAAAACAAAAACGAAAACAAAAACGAAAACAAAAACGAAAACAAAAACGAAAACAAAAACGAAAACAAAAAAGAAAACAAAAACGAAAACAAAAACGAAAACAAAAAAGAAAACAAAAACGAAAACAAAAACGAAAACAAACACGAAAAGAAAAACGAAAACAAAAACGAAAACAAAAACGAAAACAAAAACGAAAACAAAAACGAAAACAAAAACGAAAACAACAACATCATCGAGATACATCGATCAGCACGAATCGCGTACCTAGCGAAACATATCTGTTATTCTTCTATCAAATCAGAAACTTTCTTTCGATCGGTGAGAATTGTTAGTAAAGAACATTTGATATATAACTATAGCGCGGGAATTGATGTAGCTTCTCGCTCGCTTCGCTCGCTCTTATAAAACTAGCCTAACCTCAAAACCGATCCCGCGCGTCTGTAAATTATCGGAAAATCGCGGTCTTTTCGAAAAACGAACGCAAGGTGGATTGGTTTTAGGTAAGGCTATAACATTCCGAGCGAGCGCAGCGAGCGAGCAACTCGTAAAGGTGAGTCGCAACCCAATGATTTTGACCGTAGGGACTTTTAAGTATTCGCAACAGCCCTAGGAGCGACACGCCGCTGGACTTGGTCGTGTGGGATCGAAGAGCATTATGCCGCTGGACTTAGTCTCGTACAAACAAAAACCAATTAAGACAAAGACAAGGACAGAAACAAGGACAAAAACAAAAACAAAAACGAAAACAAAAACGAAAACGAAAACAAAAACGAAAACAAAAACGAAAACAAACACGAAAACAAAAACGAAAACAAAAACGAAAACAAAAACGAAAACAAAAACGAAAACAAAAACGAAAACAAAAACGAAAACAAAAACGAAATCAAAAACGAAAACAAAAACGAAAACAAAAACGAAAACAAAAACGAAAACAAAAACGAAAACAAAAACGAAAACAAAAACGAAAACAAAAACGAAAACAAAAACGAAAACAAAAAAGAAAACAAAAACGAAAGCGAAAACGAAAACAAAAACGAAAACAAACACGAAAACAAAAACGAAAACAAAAACGAAAACAAAAACGAAAACAAAAACGAAAACAAAAACGAAAACAAAAACGAAAACAAAAACGAAAACAAAAACGAAAACAAAAACGAAAACAAAAACGAAAACAAAAACATCATCGAGATACATCGATCAGCACGAATAGCGTACCTAGCGAAACATATCTGTTATTCTTCTATCAAATCAGAAACTTTCTTTCGATCGGTGAGAATTGTTAGTAAAGAACATTTGATATATAACTATAGCGCGGGAATTGATGTAGCTTCTCGCTCGCTTCGCTCGCTCTTATAAAACTAGCCTAACCTCAAAACCGATCCCGCGCGTCTGTAAATTATCGGAAAATCGCGGTCTTTTCGAAAAACGAACGCAAGGTGGATTGGTTTTAGGTAAGGCTATAACATTCCGAGCGAGCGCAGCGAGCGAGCAACTCGTAAAGGTGAGTCGCAACCCAATGATTTTGACCGTAGGGACTTTTAAGTATTCGCAACAGCCCTAGGAGCGACACGCCGCTGGACTTGGTCGTGTGCGATCGAAGAGCATTATGCCGCTGGACTTAGTCTCGTACAAACAAAAACCAATTAAGACAAAGACAAGGACAGAAACAAGGACAAAAACAAAAACACAAACAAAAACGAAAAGGAAAACAAAAACAAAAACGAAAACAAAAACGAAAACAAACACGAAAACAAAAACGAAAACAAAAACGAAAACAAAAACGAAAACAAAAACGAAAACAAAAACGAAAACAAAAACGAAAACAAAAACACAAACAAAAACGAAAAGGAAAACAAAAACAAAAACGAAAACAAAAACGAAAAGGAAAACAAAAACAAAAACGAAAACAAAAACGAAAACAAAAACAAAAACGAAAACAAAAACGAAAACAAAAACGAAAACAAAAACGAAAACAAAAACGAAAACAAAAACGAAAACAAAAACGAAAACAAAAACGAAAACAAAAACGAAAACAAAAACGAAAACAAAAACGAAAACAAAAACGAAAACAAAAACGAAAACAAAAACGAAAACAAAAACGAAAACAAAAAAGAAAACAAAAACGAAAACAAAAACGAAAACAAAAAAGAAAAGAAAAACGAAAACAAAAACGAAAACAAAAACGAAAACAAAAACGAAAACAAAAACATCATCGAGATACATCGATCAGCACGAATCGCGTACCTAGCGAAACATATCTGTTATTCTTCTATCAAATCAGAAACTTTCTTTCGATCGGTGAGAATTGTTAGTAAAGAACATTTGATATATAACTATAGCGCGGGAATTGATGTAGCTTCTCGCTCGCTTCGCTCGCTCTTATAAAACTAGCCTAACCTCAAAACCGATCCCGCGCGTCTGTAAATTATCGGAAAATCGCGGTCTTTTCGAAAAACGAACGCAAGGTGGATTGGTTTTAGGTAAGGCTATAACATTCCGAGCGAGCGCAGCGAGCGAGCAACTCGTAAAGGTGAGTCGCAACCCAATGATTTTGACCGTAGGGACTTTTAAGTATTCGCAACAGCCCTAGGAGCGACACGCCGCTGGACTTGGTCGTGTGCGATCGAAGAGCATTATGCCGCTGGACTTAGTCTCGTACAAACAAAAACCAATTAAGACAAAGACAAGGACAGAAACAAGGACAAAAACAAAAACAAAAACGAAAACAAAAACAAAAACAAAAACGAAAACAAAAACGAAAACAAAAACGAAAACAAACACGAAAACAAAAACGAAAACAAAAACGAAAACAAAAACGAAAACAAAAACGAAAACAAAAACGAAAACAAAAACGAAAACAAAAACGAAATCAAAAACGAAAACAAAAACGAAAACAAAAACGAAAACGAAAACAAAAACAAAAACGAAAACAAAAACGAAAACAAAAACGAAAACAAAAACGAAAACAAAAACGAAATCAAAAACGAAAACAAAAACGAAAACAAAAACGAAAACAAAAACGAAAACAAAAACGAAAACAAAAACGAAAACAAAAACGAAAACAAAAACGAAAACAAAAACACAAACAAAAACGAAAAGGAAAACGAAAACAAAAACGAAAACAAAAACGAAAACAAAAACGAAAACAAAAACAAAAACGAAAACAAAAACGAAAACAAAAACGAAAACAAAAACGAAAACAAAAACGAAAACAAAAACGAAAACAAAAACGAAAACAAAAAAGAAAACAAAAACGAAAACAAAAACGAAAACAAAAAAGAAAACAAAAACGAAAACAAAAACGAAAACAAACACGAAAAGAAAAACGAAAACAAAAACGAAAACAAAAAAGAAAACAAAAACGAAAACAACAACATCATCGAGATACATCGATCAGCACGAATCGCGTACCTAGCGAAACATATCTGTTATTCTTCTATCAAATCAGAAACTTTCTTTCGATCGGTGAGAATTGTTAGTAAAGAACATTTGATATATAACTATAGCGCGGGAATTGATGTAGCTTCTCGCTCGCTTCGCTCGCTCTTATAAAACTAGCCTAACCTCAAAACCGATCCCGCGCGTCTGTAAATTATCGGAAAATCGCGGTCTTTTCGAAAAACGAACGCAAGGTGGATTGGTTTTAGGTAAGGCTATAACATTCCGAGCGAGCGCAGCGAGCGAGCAACTCGTAAAGGTGAGTCGCAACCCAATGATTTTGACCGTAGGGACTTTTAAGTATTCGCAACAGCCCTAGGAGCGACACGCCGCTGGACTTGGTCGTGTGCGATCGAAGAGCATTATGCCGCTGGACTTAGTCTCGTACAAACAAAAACCAATTAAGACAAAGACAAGGACAGAAACAAGGACAAAAACAAAAACACAAACAAAAACGAAAAGGAAAACAAAAACAAAAACGAAAACAAAAACGAAAACAAAAACAAAAACGAAAACAAAAACGTAAACAAAAACGTAAACAAACACGAAAACAAAAACGAAAACAAAAACGAAAACAAAAACGAAAACAAAAACGAAAACAAAAACGAAAACAAAAACGAAAACAAAAACACAAACAAAAACGAAAAGGAAAACAAAAACAAAAACGAAAACAAAAACGAAAACAAAAACAAAAACGAAAACAAAAACGAAAACAAAAACGAAAACAAAAACGAAAACAAAAACGAAAACAAAATGAAAACGAAAACAAAAACAAAAACGAAAACAAAAACGAAAACAAAAACGAAAACAAAAACGAAAACAAAAACGAAAACAAAAACGAAAACAAAAACGAAAACAAAAACGAAAACAAAAACGAAAACAAAAAAGAAAACAAAAACGAAAACAAAAACGAAAACAAAAAAGAAAACAAAAACGAAAACAAAAACGAAAACAAACACGAAAAGAAAAACGAAAACAAAAACGAAAACAAAAACGAAAACAAAAACGAAAACAACAACATCATCGAGATACATCGATCAGCACGAATCGCGTACCTAGCGAAACATATCTGTTATTCTTCTATCAAATCAGAAACTTTCTTTCGATCGGTGAGAATTGTTAGTAAAGACCATTTGATATATAACTATAGCGCGGGAATTGATGTAGCTTCTCGCTCGCTTCGCTCGCTCTTATAAAACTAGCCTAACCTCAAAACCGATCCCGCGCGTCTGTAAATTATCGGAAAATCGCGGTCTTTTCGAAAAACGAACGCAAGGTGGATTGGTTTTAGGTAAGGCTATAACATTCCGAGCGAGCGCAGCGAGCGAGCAACTCGTAAAGGTGAGTCGCAACCCAATGATTTTGACCGTAGGGACTTTTAAGTATTCGCAACAGCCCTAGGAGCGACACGCCGCTGGACTTGGTCGTGTGCGATCGAAGAGCATTATGCCGCTGGACTTAGTCTCGTACAAACAAAAACCAATTAAGACAAAGACAAGGACAGAAACAAGGACAAAAACAAAAACAAAAACGAAAACAAAAACAAAAACAAAAACGAAAACAAAAACGAAAACAAACACGAAAACAAAAACGAAAACAAAAACGAAAACAAAAACGAAAACAAAAACGAAAACAAAAACGAAAACAAAAAAGAAAAGAAAAACGAAAACAAAAACGAAAACAAAAACGAAAACAAAAACGAAAACAAAAACATCATCGAGATACATCGATCAGCACGAATCGCGTACCTAGCGAAACATATCTGTTATTCTTCTATCAAATCAGAAACTTTCTTTCGATCGGTGAGAATTGTTAGTAAAGAACATTTGATATATAACTATAGCGCGGGAATTGATGTAGCTTCTCGCTCGCTTCGCTCGCTCTTATAAAACTAGCCTAACCTCAAAACCGATCCCGCGCGTCTGTAAATTATCGGAAAATCGCGGTCTTTTCGAAAAACGAACGCAAGGTGGATTGGTTTTAGGTAAGGCTATAACATTCCGAGCGAGCGCAGCGAGCGAGCAACTCGTAAAGGTGAGTCGCAACCCAATGATTTTGACCGTAGGGACTTTTAAGTATTCGCAACAGCCCTAGGAGCGACACGCCGCTGGACTTGGTCGTGTGCGATCGAAGAGCATTATGCCGCTGGACTTAGTCTCGTACAAACAAAAACCAATTAAGACAAAGACAAGGACAGAAACAAGGACAAAAACAAAAACAAAAACGAAAACAAAAACAAAAACGAAAACAAAAACGAAAACAAAAACGTAAACAAACACGAAAACAAAAACGAAAACAAAAACGAAAACAAAAACGAAAACAAAAACGAAAACAAAAACGAAAACAAAAACGAAAACAAAAACGAAATCAAAAACGAAAACAAAAACGAAAACAAAAACGAAAACGAAAACAAAAACAAAAACGAAAACAAAAACGAAAACAAAAACGAAAACAAAAACGAAAACAAAAACGAAATCAAAAACGAAAACAAAAACGAAAACAAAAACGAAAACAAAAACGAAAACAAAAACGAAAACAAAAACGAAAACAAAAACGAAAACAAAAACGAAAACAACAACATCATCGAGATACATCGATCAGCACGAATCGCGTACCTAGCGAAACATATCTGTTATTCTTCTATCAAATCAGAAACTTTCTTTCGATCGGTGAGAATTGTTAGTAAAGACCATTTGATATATAACTATAGCGCGGGAATTGATGTAGCTTCTCGCTCGCTTCGCTCGCTCTTATAAAACTAGCCTAACCTCAAAACCGATCCCGCGCGTCTGTAAATTATCGGAAAATCGCGGTCTTTTCGAAAAACGAACGCAAGGTGGATTGGTTTTAGGTAAGGCTATAACATTCCGAGCGAGCGCAGCGAGCGAGCAACTCGTAAAGGTGAGTCGCAACCCAATGATTTTGACCGTAGGGACTTTTAAGTATTCGCAACAGCCCTAGGAGCGACACGCCGCTGGACTTGGTCGTGTGCGATCGAAGAGCATTATGCCGCTGGACTTAGTCTCGTACAAACAAAAACCAATTAAGACAAAGACAAGGACAGAAACAAGGACAAAAACAAAAACAAAAACGAAAACAAAAACAAAAACGAAAACAAAAACGAAAACAAAAACGAAAACAAACACGAAAACAAAAACGAAAACAAAAACGAAAACAAAAACGAAAACAAAAACGAAAACAAAAACGAAAACAAAAACGAAAACAAAAACGAAATCAAAAACGAAAACAAAAACGAAAACAAAAACGAAAACAAAAACGAAAACAAAAACGAAAACAAAAACGAAAACAAAAACGAAAACAAAAAAGAAAACAAAAACGAAAACGAAAACGAAAACAAAAACGAAAACAAACACGAAAACAAAAACGAAAACAAAAACGAAAACAAAAACGAAAACAAAAACGAAAACAAAAACGAAAACAAAAACGAAAACAAAAACGAAAACAAAAACGAAAACAAAAACGAAAACAAAAACATCATCGAGATACATCGATCAGCACGAATCGCGTACCTAGCGAAACATATCTGTTATTCTTCTATCAAATCAGAAACTTTCTTTCGATCGGTGAGAATTGTTAGTAAAGAACATTTGATATATAACTATAGCGCGGGAATTGATGTAGCTTCTCGCTCGCTTCGCTCGCTCTTATAAAACTAGCCTAACCTCAAAACCGATCCCGCGCGTCTGTAAATTATCGAAAAATCGCGGTCTTTTCGAAAAACGAACGCAAGGTGGATTGGTTTTAGGTAAGGCTATAACATTCCGAGCGAGCGCAGCGAGCGAGCAACTCGTAAAGGTGAGTCGCAACCCAATGATTTTGACCGTAGGGACTTTTAAGTATTCGCAACAGCCCTAGGAGCGACACGCCGCTGGACTTGGTCGTGTGCGATCGAAGAGCATTATGCCGCTGGACTTAGTCTCGTACAAACAAAAACCAATTAAGACAAAGACAAGGACAGAAACAAGGACAAAAACAAAAACACAAACAAAAACGAAAAGGAAAACAAAAACAAAAACGAAAACAAAAACGAAAACAAAAACAAAAACGAAAACAAAAACGAAAACAAACACGAAAACAAAAACGAAAACAAAAACGAAAACAAAAACGAAAACAAAAACGAAAAGGAAAACAAAAACAAAAACGAAAACAAAAACACAAACAAAAACGAAAAGGAAAACAAAAACAAAAACGAAAACAAAAACGAAAACAAAAACAAAAACGAAAACAAAAACGAAAACAAAAACGAAAACAAAAACGAAAACAAAAACGAAAACAAAAACGAAAACAAAAACGAAAACAAAAACGAAAACAAAAACACAAACAAAAACGAAAAGGAAAACAAAAACAAAAACGAAAACAAAAACGAAAACAAAAACAAAAACGAAAACAAAAACGAAAACAAAAACGAAAACAAAAACGAAAACAAAAACGAAAACAAAAACGAAAACAAAAACGAAAACAAAAACACAAACAAAAACGAAAAGGAAAACAAAAACAAAAACGAAAACAAAAACGAAAACAAAAACAAAAACGAAAACAAAAACGAAAACAAAAACGAAAACAAAAACGAAAACAAAAACGAAAACAAAAACGAAAACAAAAACAAAAACGAAAACAAAAACGAAAACAAAAACGAAAACAAAAACGAAAACAAAAACGAAAACAAAAACGAAAACAAAAACGAAAACAAAAACGAAAACAAAAACGAAAACAAAAACGAAAACAAAAACGAAAACAAAAACGAAAACAAAAACGAAAACAAAAACGAAAACAAAAAAGAAAACAAAAACGAAAACAAAAACGAAAACAAAAAAGAAAACAAAAACGAAAACAAAAACGAAAACAAACACGAAAAGAAAAACGAAAACAAAAACGAAAACAAAAACGAAAACAAAAACGAAAACAACAACATCATCGAGATACATCGATCAGCACGAATCGCGTACCTAGCGAAACATATCTGTTATTCTTCTATCAAATCAGAAACTTTCTTTCGATCGGTGAGAATTGTTAGTAAAGAACATTTGATATATAACTATAGCGCGGGAATTGATGTAGCTTCTCGCTCGCTTCGCTCGCTCTTATAAAACTAGCCTAACCTCAAAACCGATCCCGCGCGTCTGTAAATTATCGGAAAATCGCGGTCTTTTCGAAAAACGAACGCAAGGTGGATTGGTTTTAGGTAAGGCTATAACATTCCGAGCGAGCGCAGCGAGCGAGCAACTCGTAAAGGTGAGTCGCAACCCAATGATTTTGACCGTAGGGACTTTTAAGTATTCGCAACAGCCCTAGGAGCGACACGCCGCTGGACTTGGTCGTGTGGGATCGAAGAGCATTATGCCGCTGGACTTAGTCTCGTACAAACAAAAACCAATTAAGACAAAGACAAGGACAGAAACAAGGACAAAAACAAAAACAAAATCAAAAACAAAAACGAAAACAAAAACGAAAACAAAATGAAAACAAAAACATCATCGAGATACATCGATCAGCACGAATCGCGTACCTAGCGAAACATATCTGTTATTCTTCTATCAAATCAGAAACTTTCTTTCGATCGGTGAGAATTGTTAGTAAAGAACATTTGATATATAACTATAGCGCGGGAATTGATGTAGCTTCTCGCTCGCTTCGCTCGCTCTTATAAAACTAGCCTAACCTCAAAACCGATCCCGCGCGTCTGTAAATTATCGGAAAATCGCGGTCTTTTCGAAAAACGAACGCAAGGTGGATTGGTTTTAGGTAAGGCTATAACATTCCGAGCGAGCGCAGCGAGCGAGCAACTCGTAAAGGTGAGTCGCAACCCAATGATTTTGACCGTAGGGACTTTTAAGTATTCGCAACAGCCCTAGGAGTGACACGCCGCTGGACTTGGTCGTGTGGGATCGAAGAGCATTATGCCGCTGGACTTAGTCTCGTACAAACAAAAACCAATTAAGACAAAGACAAGGACAGAAACAAGGACAAAAACAAAAACAAAAACAAAATCAAAAACAAAAACAAAAACAAAAACGAAAACAAAAACGAAAACAAAAACGAAAACAAAAACGAAAACAAAAACGAAAACAAAAACGAAAACAAAAACGAAAACAAAAACATCATCGAGATACATCGATCAGCACGAATCGCGTACCTAGCGAAACATATCTGTTATTCTTCTATCAAATCAGAAACTTTCTTTCGATCGGTGAGAATTGTTAGTAAAGAACATTTGATATATAACTATAGCGCGGAAATTGATGTAGCTTCTCGCTCGCTTCGCTCGCTCTTATAAAACTAGCCTAACCTCAAAACCGATCCCGCGCGTCTGTAAATTATCGGAAAATCGCGGTCTTTTCGAAAAACGAACGCAAGGTGGATTGGTTTTAGGTAAGGCTATAACATTCCGAGCGAGCGCAGCGAGCGAGCAACTCGTAAAGGTGAGTCGCAACCCAATGATTTTGACCGTAGGGACTTTTAAGTATTCGCAACAGCCCTAGGAGCGACACGCCGCTGGACTTGGTCGTGTGCGATCGAAGAGCATTATGCCGCTGGACTTAGTCTCGTACAAACAAAAACCAATTAAGACAAAGACAAGGACAGAAACAAGGACAAAAACAAAAACACAAACAAAAACGAAAAGGAAAACAAAAACAAACACGAAAACAAAAACGAAAACAAAAACAAAAACGAAAACAAAAACGAAAACAAAAACGAAAACAAAAACGAAAACAAAAACGAAAACAAAAACGAAAACAAAAACGAAAACAAAAACGAAAACAAAAACGAAAACAAAAACACAAACAAAAACGAAAAGGAAAACAAAAACGAAAACGAAAACAAAAACACAAACAAAAACGAAAAGGAAAACAAAAACAAAAACGAAAACAAAAACGAAAACAAAAACAAAAACGAAAACAAAAACGAAAACAAAAACGAAAACAAAAACGAAAACAAAAACGAAAACAAAAACGAAAACAAAAACGAAAACAAAAACAAAAACGAAAACAAAAACGAAAACAAAAACGAAAACAAAAACAAAAACGAAAACAAAAACGAAAACAAAAACGAAAACAAAAACGAAAACAAAAACGAAAACAAAAAAGAAAACAAAAACGAAAACAAAAACGAAAACAAAAAAGAAAACAAAAACGAAAACAAAAACGAAAACAAACACGAAAAGAAAAACGAAAACAAAAACGAAAACAAAAACGAAAACAAAAACGAAAACAACAACATCATCGAGATACATCGATCAGCACGAATCGCGTACCTAGCGAAACATCTGTTATTCTTCTATCAAATCAGAAACTTTCTTTCGATCGGTGAGAATTGTTAGTAAAGAACATTTGATATATAACTATAGCGCGGGAATTGATGTAGCTTCTCGCTCGCTTCGCTCGCTCTTATAAAACTAGCCTAACCTCAAAACCGATCCCGCGCGTCTGTAAATTATCGGAAAATCGCGGTCTTTTCGAAAAACGAACGCAAGGTGGATTGGTTTTAGGTAAGGCTATAACATTCCGAGCGAGCGCAGCGAGCGAGCAACTCGTAAAGGTGAGTCGCAACCCAATGATTTTGACCGTAGGGACTTTTAAGTATTCGCAACAGCCCTAGGAGCGACACGCCGCTGGACTTGGTCGTGTGGGATCGAAGAGCATTATGCCGCTGGACTTAGTCTCGTACAAACAAAAACCAATTAAGACAAAGACAAGGACAGAAACAAGGACAAAAACAAAAACAAAATCAAAAACAAAAACAAAAACAAAAACGAAAACGAAAACGAAAACGAAAACGAAAACGAAAACGAAAACGAAAACGAAAACGAAAACGAAAACGAAAACGAAAACGAAAACGAAAACGAAAACGAAAACGAAAACGAAAACGAAAACGAAAACGAAAACGAAAACGAAAACGAAAACAAAAACGAAAACAAACACGAAAACAAAAACGAAAACAAAAACGAAAACAAAAACGAAAACAAAAACGAAAACAAAAACGAAAACAAAAACGAAAACAAAAACGAAATCAAAAACGAAAACAAAAACGAAAACAAAAACGAAAACAAAAACGAAAACAACAACATCATCGAGATACATCGATCAGCACGAATCGCGTACCTAGCGAAACATATCTGTTATTCTTCTATCAAATCAGAAACTTTCTTTCGATCGGTGAGAATTGTTAGTAAAGAACATTTGATATATAACTATAGCGCGGGAATTGATGTATCTTCTCGCTCGCTTCGCTCGCTCTTATAAAACTAGCCTAACCTGAAAACCGATCCCGCGCGTCTGTAAATTATCGGAAAATCGCGGTCTTTTCGAAAAACGAACGCAAGGTGGATTGGTTTTAGGTAAGGCTATAACATTCCGAGCGAGCGCAGCGAGCGAGCAACTCGTAAAGGTGAGTCGCAACCCAATGATTTTGACCGTAGGGACTTTTAAGTATTCGCAACAGCCCTAGGAGCGACACGCCGCTGGACTTGGTCGTGTGGGATCGAAGAGCATTATGCCGCTGGACTTAGTCTCGTACAAACAAAAACCAATTAAGACAAAGACAAGGACAGAAACAAGGACAAAAACAAAAACAAAATCAAAAACAAAAACAAAAACGAAAACGAAAACGAAAACAAAAACGAAAACAAACACGAAAACAAAAACGAAAACAAAAACGAAAACAAAAACGAAAACAAAAACGAAAACAAAAACGAAAACAAAAACGAAAACAAAAACGAAATCAAAAACGAAAACAAAAACGAAAACAAAAACGAAAACAAAAACGAAAACAAGAACATCATCGAGATACATCGATCAGCACGAATCGCGTACCTAGCGAAACATATCTGTTATTCTTCTATCAAATCAGAAACTTTCTTTCGATCGGTGAGAATTGTTAGTAAAGAACATTTGATATATAACTATAGCGCGGGAATTGATGTAGCTTCTCGCTCGCTTCGCTCGCTCTTATAAAACTAGCCTAACCTGAAAACCGATCCCGCGCGTCTGTAAATTATCGGAAAATCGCGGTCTTTTCGAAAAACGAACGCAAGGTGGATTGGTTTTAGGTAAGGCTATAACATTCCGAGCGAGCGCAGCGAGCGAGCAACTCGTAAAGGTGAGTCGCAACCCAATGATTTTGACCGTAGGGACTTTTAAGTATTCGCAACAGCCCTAGGAGCGACACGCCGCTGGACTTGGTCGTGTGCGATCGAAGAGCATTATGCCGCTGGACTTAGTCTCGTACAAACAAAAACCAATTAAGACAAAGACAAGGACAGAAACAAGGACAAAAACAAAAACGAAAACAAAAACACAAACAAAAACGAAAAGGAAAACAAAAACAAAAACGAAAACAAAAACGAAAACAAAAACAAAAACGAAAACAAAAACGAAAACAAAAACGAAAACAAAAACGAAAACAAAAACGAAAACAAAAACAAAAACGAAAACAAAAACGAAAACAAAAACGAAAACAAAAACGAAAACAAAAACGAAAACAAAAACGAAAACAAAAACGAAAACAAAAACGAAAACAAAAACATCATCGAGATACATCGATCAGCACGAATCGCGTACCTAGCGAAACATATCTGTTATTCCTCTATCAAATCAGAAACTTTCTTTCGATCGGTGAGAATTGTTAGTAAAGAACATTTGATATATAACTATAGCGCGGGAATTGATGTAGCTTCTCGCTCGCTTCGCTCGCTCTTATAAAACTAGCCTAACCTCAAAACCGATCCCGCTCGTCTGTAAATTATCGGAAAATCGCGGTCTTTTCGAAAAACGAACGCAAGGTGGATTGGTTTTAGGTAAGGCTATAACATTCCGAGCGAGCGCAGCGAGCGAGCAACTCGTAAAGGTGAGTCGCAACCCAATGATTTTGACCGTAGGGACTTTTAAGTATTCGCAACAGCCCTAGGAGCGACACGCCGCTGGACTTGGTCGTGTGCGATCGAAGAGCATTATGCCGCTGGCCTTAGTCTCGTACAAACAAAAACCAATTAAGACAAAGACAAGGACAGAAACAAGGACAAAAACAAAAACACAAACAAAAACGAAAAGGAAAACAAAAACAAAAACGAAAACAAAAACGAAAACAAAAACAAAAACGAAAACAAAAACGAAAACAAAAACGAAAACAAACACGAAAACAAAAACGAAAACAAAAACGAAAACAAAAACGAAAACAAAAACGAAAACAAAAACGAAAACAAAAACGAAAACAAAAACACAAACAAAAACGAAAAGGAAAACAAAAACAAAAACGAAAACAAAAACGAAAACAAAAACAAAAACAAAAACGAAAACAAAAACGAAAACAAAAACGAAAACAAAAACGAAAACAAAAACGAAAACAAAAACGAAAACAAAAACGAAAACAAAAACACAAACAAAAACGAAAAGGAAAACGAAAACAAAAACGAAAACAAAAACGAAAACAAAAACGAAAACAAAAACAAAAACGAAAACAAAAACGAAAACAAAAAAGAAAACAAAAACGAAAACAAAAACGAAAACAAAAAAGAAAACAAAAACGAAAACAAAAACGAAAACAAACACGAAAACAAAAACGAAAACAAAAACGAAAACAAAAACGAAAACAAAAACGAAAACAACAACATCATCGAGATACATCGATCAGCACGAATCGCGTACCTAGCGAAACATATCTGTTATTCTTCTATCAAATCAGAAACTTTCTTTCGATCGGTGAGAATTGTTAGTAAAGACCATTTGATATATAACTATAGCGCGGGAATTGATGTAGCTTCTCGCTCGCTTCGCTCGCTCTTATAAAACTAGCCTAACCTCAAAACCGATCCCGCGCGTCTGTAAATTATCGGAAAATCGCGGTCTTTTCGAAAAACGAACGCAAGGTGGATTGGTTTTAGGTAAGGCTATAACATTCCGAGCGAGCGCAGCGAGCGAGCAACTCGTAAAGGTGAGTCGCAACCCAATGATTTTGACCGTAGGGACTTTTAAGTATTCGCAACAGCCCTAGGAGCGACACGCCGCTGGACTTGGTCGTGTGCGATCGAAGAGCATTATGCCGCTGGACTTAGTCTCGTACAAACAAAAACCAATTAAGACAAAGACAAGGACAGAAACAAGGACAAAAACAAAAACAAAAACGAAAACAAAAACAAAAACGAAAACAAAAACGAAAACAAAAACGAAAACAAACACGAAAACAAAAACGAAAACAAAAACGAAAACAAAAACGAAAACAAAAACGAAAACAAAAACGAAAACAAAAACGAAAACAAAAACGAAATCAAAAACGAAAACAAAAACGAAAACAAAAACGAAAACAAAAACGAAAACAAAAACGAAAACAAAAACGAAAACAAAAACGAAAACAAAAACGAAAACAAAAACGAAAACAAAAACGAAAACAAAAAAGAAAACAAAAACGAAAACGAAAACGAAAACAAAAACGAAAACAAACACGAAAACAAAAACGAAAACAAAAACGAAAACAAAAACGAAAACAAAAACGAAAACAAAAACGAAAACAAAAACGAAAACAAAAACGAAAACAGAAACGAAAACAAAAACGAAAACAAAAACATCATCGAGATACATCGATCAGCACGAATCGCGTACCTAGCGAAACATATCTGTTATTCTTCTATCAAATCAGAAACTTTCTTTCGATCGGTGAGAATTGTTAGTAAAGAACATTTGATATATAACTATAGCGCGGGAATTGATGTAGCTTCTCGCTCGCTTCGCTCGCTCTTATAAAACTAGCCTAACCTCAAAACCGATCCCGCGCGTCTGTAAATTATCGGAAAATCGCGGTCTTTTCGAAAAACGAACGCAAGGTGGATTGGTTTTAGGTAAGGCTATAACATTCCGAGCGAGCGCAGCGAGCGAGCAACTCGTAAAGGTGAGTCGCAACCCAATGATTTTGACCGTAGGGACTTTTAAGTATTCGCAACAGCCCTAGGAGCGACACGCCGCTGGACTTGGTCGTGTGGGATCGAAGAGCATTATGCCGCTGGACTTAGTCTCGTACAAACAAAAACCAATTAAGACAAAGACAAGGACAGAAACAAGGACAAAAACAAAAACAAAAACGAAAACAAAAACAAAAACGAAAACAAAAACGAAAACAAAAACGAAAACAAACACGAAAACAAAAACGAAAACAAAAACGAAAACAAAAACGAAAACAAACACGAAAACAAAAACGAAAACAAAAACGAAAACAAAAACGAAAACAAAAACGAAAACAAAAACGAAAACAAAAACGAAAACAAAAACGAAAACAAAAACGAAAACAAAAACGAAAACAAAAACGAAAACAAAAACGAAAACAAAAACATCATCGAGATACATCGATCAGCACGAATCGCGTACCTAGCGAAACATATCTGTTATTCTTCTATCAAATCAGAAACTTTCTTTCGATCGGTGAGAATTGTTAGTAAAGAACATTTGATATATAACTATAGCGCGGGAATTGATGTAGCTTCTCGCTCGCTTCGCTCGCTCTTATAAAACTAGCCTAACCTCAAAACCGATCCCGCGCGTCTGTAAATTATCGGAAAATCGCGGTCTTTTCGAAAAACGAACGCAAGGTGGATTGGTTTTAGGTAAGGCTATAACATTCCGAGCGAGCGCAGCGAGCGAGCAACTCGTAAAGGTGAGTCGCAACCCAATGATTTTGACCGTAGGGACTTTTAAGTATTCGCAACAGCCCTAGGAGCGACACGCCGCTGGACTTGGTCGTGTGCGATCGAAGAGCATTATGCCGCTGGACTTAGTCTCGTACAAACAAAAACCAATTAAGACAAAGACAAGGACAGAAACAAGGACAAAAACAAAAACAAAAACGAAAACAAAAACAAAAACAAAAACGAAAACAAAAACGAAAACAAAAACAAAAACGAAAACAAAAACGAAAACAAAAACGAAAACAAACACGAAAACAAAAACGAAAACAAAAACGAAAACAAAAACGAAAACAAAAACGAAAACAAAAACGAAAACAAAAACGAAAACAAAAACGAAAACAAAAACGAAAACAAAAAAGAAAACAAAAACGAAAACAAAAACGAAAACAAAAAAGAAAACAAAAACGAAAACAAAAACGAAAACAAACACGAAAAGAAAAACGAAAACAAAAACGAAAACAAAAACGAAAACAAAAACGAAAACAAAAACATCATCGAGATACATCGATCAGCACGAATCGCGTACCTAGCGAAACATATCTGTTATTCTTCTATCAAATCAGAAACTTTCTTTCGATCGGTGAGAATTGTTAGTAAAGAACATTTGATATATAACTATAGCGCGGGAATTGATGTAGCTTCTCGCTCGCTTCGCTCGCTCTTATAAAACTAGCCTAACCTCAAAACCGATCCCGCGCGTCTGTAAATTATCGGAAAATCGCGGTCTTTTCGAAAAACGAACGCAAGGTGGATTGGTTTTAGGTAAGGCTATAACATTCCGAGCGAGCGCAGCGAGCGAGCAACTCGTAAAGGTGAGTCGCAACCCAATGATTTTGACCGTAGGGACTTTTAAGTATTCGCAACAGCCCTAGGAGCGACACGAAGCTGGACTTGGTCGTGTGCGATCGAAGAGCATTATGCCGCTGGACTTAGTCTCGTACAAACAAAAACCAATTAAGACAAAGACAAGGACAGAAACAAGGACAAAAACAAAAACACAAACAAAAACGAAAAGGAAAACAAAAACAAAAACGAAAACAAAAACGAAAACAAAAACAAAAACGAAAACAAAAACGAAAACAAAAACGAAAACAAACACGAAAACAAAAACGAAAACAAAAACGAAAACAAAAACGAAAACAAAAACGAAAACAAAAACGAAAACAAAAACGAAAACAAAAACACAAACAAAAACGAAAAGGAAAACAAAAACAAAAACAAAAACGAAAACAAAAACGAAAACAAAAACAAAAACGAAAACAAAAACGAAAACAAAAACGAAAACAAAAACGAAAACAAAAACGAAAACAAAAACGAAAACAAAAACAAAAACGAAAACAAAAACGAAAACAAAAACGAAAACAAAAACGAAAACAAAAACGAAAACAAAAACGAAAACAAAAACGAAAACAAAAACGAAAACAAAAACGAAAACAAAAACGAAAACAAAAACGAAAACAAAAACGAAAACAAAAACGAAAACAAAAACGAAAACAAAAACGAAAACAAAAACGAAAACAAAAACGAAAACAAAAAAGAAAACAAAAACGAAAACAAAAACGAAAACAAAAACATCATCGAGATACATCGATCAGCACGAATCGCGTACCTAGCGAAACATATCTGTTATTCTTCTATCAAATCAGAAACTTTCTTTCGATCGGTGAGAATTGTTAGTAAAGAACATTTGATATATAACTATAGCGCGGGAATTGATGTAGCTTCTCGCTCGCTTCGCTCGCTCTTATAAAACTAGCCTAACCTCAAAACCGATCCCGCGCGTCTGTAAATTATCGGAAAATCGCGGTCTTTTCGAAAAACGAACGCAAGGTGGATTGGTTTTAGGTAAGGCTATAACATTCCGAGCGAGCGCAGCGAGCGAGCAACTCGTAAAGGTGAGTCGCAACCCAATGATTTTGACCGTAGGGACTTTTAAGTATTCGCAACAGCCCTAGGAGCGACACGCCGCTGGACTTGGTCGTGTGCGATCGAAGAGCATTATGCCGCTGGACTTAGTCTCGTACAAACAAAAACCAATTAAGACAAAGACAAGGACAGAAACAAGGACAAAAACAAAAACACAAACAAAAACGAAAAGGAAAACAAAAACAAAAACGAAAACAAAAACGAAAACAAAAACAAACACGAAAACAAAAACGAAAACAAAAACGAAAACAAAAACGAAAACAAAAACGAAAACAAAAACGAAAACAAAAACGAAAACAAAAACGAAATCAAAAACGAAAACAAAAACGAAAACAAAAACGAAAACAAAAACGAAAACAAAAACGAAAACAAAAACGAAAACAAAAACGAAAACAAAAACGAAAACAAAAACGAAAACAAAAAAGAAAACAAAAACGAAAACAAAAACGAAAACAAACACGAAAACAAAAACGAAAACAAAAACGAAAACAAAAACGAAAACAAAAACGAAAACAAAAACGAAAACAAAAACGAAAACAAAAACGAAAACAAAAACGAAAACAAAAAAGAAAACAAAAACGAAAACAAAAACGAAAACAACAACATCATCGAGATACATCGATCAGCACGAATCGCGTACCTAGCGAAACATATCTGTTATTCTTCTATCAAATCAGAAACTTTCTTTCGATCGGTGAGAATTGTTAGTAAAGAACATTTGATATATAACTATAGCGCGGGAATTGATGTAGCTTCTCGCTCGCTTCGCTCGCTCTTATAAAACTAGCCTAACCTCAAAACCGATCCCGCGCGTCTGTAAATTATCGGAAAATCGCGGTCTTTTCGAAAAACGAACGCAAGGTGGATTGGTTTTAGGTAAGGCTATAACATTCCGAGCGAGCGCAGCGAGCGAGCAACTCGTAAAGGTGAGTCGCAACCCAATGATTTTGACCGTAGGGACTTTTAAGTATTCGCAACAGCCCTAGGAGCGACACGCCGCTGGACTTGGTCGTGTGCGATCGAAGAGCATTATGCCGCTGGACTTAGTCTCGTACAAACAAAAACCAATTAAGACAAAGACAAGGACAGAAACAAGGACAAAAACAAAAACACAAACAAAAACGAAAAGGAAAACAAAAACAAAAACGAAAACAAAAACAAAAACAAAAACAAACACGAAAACAAAAACGAAAACAAAAACGAAAACAAAAACGAAAACAAAAACGAAAACAAAAACGAAAACAAAAACGAAAACAAAAACGAAATCAAAAACGAAAACAAAAACGAAAACAAAAACGAAAACAAAAACGAAAACAAAAACGAAAACAAAAACGAAAACAAAAACGAAAACAAAAACGAAAACAAAAACGAAAACAAAAAAGAAAACAAAAACGAAAACAAAAACGAAAACAAACACGAAAACAAAAACGAAAACAAAAACGAAAACAAAAACGAAAACAAAAACGAAAACAAAAACGAAAACAAAAACGAAAACAAAAACGAAAACAAAAACGAAAACAAAAACGAAAACAAAAACGAAAACAAAAACGAAAACAAAAACATCATCGAGATACATCGATCAGCACGAATCGCGTACCTAGCGAAACATATCTGTTATTCTTCTATCAAATCAGAAACTTTCTTTCGATCGGTGAGAATTGTTAGTAAAGAACATTTGATATATAACTATAGCGCGGGAATTGATGTAGCTTCTCGCTCGCTTCGCTCGCTCTTATAAAACTAGCCTAACCTCAAAACCGATCCCGCGCGTCTGTAAATTATCGGAAAATCGCGGTCTTTTCGAAAAACGAACGCAAGGTGGATTGGTTTTAGGTAAGGCTATAACATTCCGAGCGAGCGCAGCGAGCGAGCAACTCGTAAAGGTGAGTCGCAACCCAATGATTTTGACCGTAGGGACTTTTAAGTATTCGCAACAGCCCTAGGAGCGACACGCCGCTGGACTTGGTCGTGTGCGATCGAAGAGCATTATGCCGCTGGACTTAGTCTCGTACAAACAAAAACCAATTAAGACAAAGACAAGGACAGAAACAAGGACAAAAACAAAAACACAAACAAAAACGAAAAGGAAAACAAAAACAAAAACGAAAACAAAAACGAAAACAAAAACAAAAACGAAAACAAAAACGAAAACAAAAACGAAAACAAACACGAAAACAAAAACGAAAACAAAAACGAAAACAAAAACGAAAACAAAAACGAAAACAAAAACGAAAACAAAAACGAAAACAAAAACACAAACAAAAACGAAAAGGAAAACAAAAACAAAAACGAAAACAAAAACAAAAACAAAAACAAAAACGAAAACAAAAACGAAAACAAAAACGAAAACAAAAACGAAAACAAAAACGAAAACAAAAACGAAAACAAAAACGAAAACAAAAACGAAAACAAAAACGAAAACAAAAACGAAAACAAAAACGAAAACAAAAACGAAAACAAAAACGAAAACAAAAACGAAAACAAAAACGAAAACAAAAAAGAAAACAAAAACGAAAACAAAAACGAAAACAAAAAAGAAAAGAAAAACGAAAACAAAAACGAAAACAAAAACGAAAACAAAAACGAAAACAAAAACATCATCGAGATACATCGATCAGCACGAATCGCGTACCTAGCGAAACATATCTGTTATTCTTCTATCAAATCAGAAACTTTCTTTCGATCGGTGAGAATTGTTAGTAAAGAACATTTGATATATAACTATAGCGCGGGAATTGATGTAGCTTCTCGCTCGCTTCGCTCGCTCTTATAAAACTAGCCTAACCTCAAAACCGATCCCGCGCGTCTGTAAATTATCGGAAAATCGCGGTCTTTTCGAAAAACGAACGCAAGGTGGATTGGTTTTAGGTAAGGCTATAACATTCCGAGCGAGCGCAGCGAGCGAGCAACTCGTAAAGGTGAGTCGCAACCCAATGATTTTGACCGTAGGGACTTTTAAGTATTCGCAACAGCCCTAGGAGCGACACGCCGCTGGACTTGGTCGTGTGCGATCGAAGAGCATTATGCCGCTGGACTTAGTCTCGTACAAACAAAAACCAATTAAGACAAAGACAAGGACAGAAACAAGGACAAAAACAAAAACACAAACAAAAACGAAAAGGAAAACAAAAACAAAAACGAAAACAAAAACGAAAACAAAAACAAACACGAAAACAAAAACGAAAACAAAAACGAAAACAAAAACGAAAACAAAAACGAAAACAAAAACGAAAACAAAAACGAAAACAAAAACGAAATCAAAAACGAAAACAAAAACGAAAACAAAAACGAAAACAAAAACGAAAACAAAAACGAAAACAAAAACGAAAACAAAAACGAAAACAAAAACGAAAACAAAAACGAAAACAAAAAAGAAAACAAAAACGAAAACAAAAACGAAAACAAACACGAAAACAAAAACGAAAACAAAAACGAAAACAAAAACGAAAACAAAAACGAAAACAAAAACGAAAACAAAAACGAAAACAAAAACGAAAACAAAAACGAAAACAAAAACGAAAACAAAAACGAAAACAAAAACGAAAACAAAAACATCATCGAGATACATCGATCAGCACGAATCGCGTACCTAGCGAAACATATCTGTTATTCTTCTATCAAATCAGAAACTTTCTTTCGATCGGTGAGAATTGTTAGTAAAGAACATTTGATATATAACTATAGCGCGGGAATTGATGTAGCTTCTCGCTCGCTTCGCTCGCTCTTATAAAACTAGCCTAACCTCAAAACCGATCCCGCGCGTCTGTAAATTATCGGAAAATCGCGGTCTTTTCGAAAAACGAACGCAAGGTGGATTGGTTTTAGGTAAGGCTATAACATTCCGAGCGAGCGCAGCGAGCGAGCAACTCGTAAAGGTGAGTCGCAACCCAATGATTTTGACCGTAGGGACTTTTAAGTATTCGCAACAGCCCTAGGAGCGACACGCCGCTGGACTTGGTCGTGTGCGATCGAAGAGCATTATGCCGCTGGACTTAGTCTCGTACAAACAAAAACCAATTAAGACAAAGACAAGGACAGAAACAAGGACAAAAACAAAAACACAAACAAAAACGAAAAGGAAAACAAAAACAAAAACGAAAACAAAAACGAAAACAAAAACAAAAACGAAAACAAAAACGAAAACAAAAACGAAAACAAACACGAAAACAAAAACGAAAACAAAAACGAAAACAAAAACGAAAACAAAAACGAAAACAAAAACGAAAACAAAAACGAAAACAAAAACACAAACAAAAACGAAAAGGAAAACAAAAACAAAAACGAAAACAAAAACGAAAACAAAAACAAAAACGAAAACAAAAACGAAAACAAAAACGAAAACAAAAACGAAAACAAAAACGAAAACAAAAACGAAAACAAAAACGAAAACAAAAACGAAAACAAAAACGAAAACAAAAACGAAAACAAAAACGAAAACAAAAACGAAAACAAAAACGAAAACAAAAACGAAAACAAAAACGAAAACAAAAAAGAAAACAAAAACGAAAACAAAAACGAAAACAAAAAAGAAAAGAAAAACGAAAACAAAAACGAAAACAAAAACGAAAACAAAAACGAAAACAAAAACATCATCGAGATACATCGATCAGCACGAATCGCGTACCTAGCGAAACATATCTGTTATTCTTCTATCAAATCAGAAACTTTCTTTCGATCGGTGAGAATTGTTAGTAAAGAACATTTGATATATAACTATAGCGCGGGAATTGATGTAGCTTCTCGCTCGCTTCGCTCGCTCTTATAAAACTAGCCTAACCTCAAAACCGATCCCGCGCGTCTGTAAATTATCGGAAAATCGCGGTCTTTTCGAAAAACGAACGCAAGGTGGATTGGTTTTAGGTAAGGCTATAACATTCCGAGCGAGCGCAGCGAGCGAGCAACTCGTAAAGGTGAGTCGCAACCCAATGATTTTGACCGTAGGGACTTTTAAGTATTCGCAACAGCCCTAGGAGCGACACGAAGCTGGACTTGGTCGTGTGCGATCGAAGAGCATTATGCCGCTGGACTTAGTCTCGTACAAACAAAAACCAATTAAGACAAAGACAAGGACAGAAACAAGGACAAAAACAAAAACAAAAACGAAAACAAAAACAAAAACGAAAACAAAAACGAAAACAAAAACGAAAACAAACACGAAAACAAAAACGAAAACAAAAACGAAAACAAACACGAAAACAAAAACGAAAACAAAAACGAAAACAAAAACGAAATCAAAAACGAAAACAAAAACGAAAACAAAAACGAAAACAAAAACGAAAACAAAAACGAAAAGGAAAACAAAAACAAAAACGAAAACAAAAACGAAAACAAAAACGAAAACAAAAACGAAAACAAAAACGAAAACAAAAACGAAAACAAAAAAGAAAACAAAAACGAAAACAAAAACGAAAACAAACACGAAAACAAAAACGAAAACAAAAACGAAAACAAAAACGAAAACAAAAACGAAAACAAAAACGAAAACAAAAACGAAAACAAAAACGAAAACAAAAAAGAAAACAAAAACGAAAACAAAAACGAAAACAACAACATCATCGAGATACATCGATCAGCACGAATCGCGTACCTAGCGAAACATATCTGTTATTCTTCTATCAAATCAGAAACTTTCTTTCGATCGGTGAGAATTGTTAGTAAAGAACATTTGATATATAACTATAGCGCGGGAATTGATGTAGCTTCTCGCTCGCTTCGCTCGCTCTTATAAAACTAGCCTAACCTCAAAACCGATCCCGCGCGTCTGTAAATTATCGGAAAATCGCGGTCTTTTCGAAAAACGAACGCAAGGTGGATTGGTTTTAGGTAAGGCTATAACATTCCGAGCGAGCGCAGCGAGCGAGCAACTCGTAAAGGTGAGTCGCAACCCAATGATTTTGACCGTAGGGACTTTTAAGTATTCGCAACAGCCCTAGGAGCGACACGCCGCTGGACTTGGTCGTGTGCGATCGAAGAGCATTATGCCGCTGGCCTTAGTCTCGTACAAACAAAAACCAATTAAGACAAAGACAAGGACAGAAACAAGGACAAAAACAAAAACACAAACAAAAACGAAAAGGAAAACAAAAACAAAAACGAAAACAAAAACGAAAACAAAAACAAAAACGAAAACAAAAACGAAAACAAAAACGAAAACAAACACGAAAACAAAAACGAAAACAAAAACGAAAACAAAAACGAAAACAAAAGCGAAAACAAAAACGAAAACAAAAACGAAAACAAAAACACAAACAAAAACGAAAAGGAAAACAAAAACAAAAACGAAAACAAAAACGAAAACAAAAACGAAAACAAAAACGAAAACAAAAACGAAAACAAAAACGAAAACAAAAACGAAAACAAAAACGAAAACAAAAACGAAAACAAAAACGAAAACAAAAACGAAAACAAAAACGAAAACAAAAACGAAAACAAAAACGAAATCAAAAACGAAAACAAAAACGAAAACAAAAACGAAAACAAAAACGAAAACAAAAACGAAAACAAAAACGAAAACAAAAACATCATCGAGATACATCGATCAGCACGAATCGCGTACCTAGCGAAACATATCTGTTATTCTTCTATCAAATCAGAAACTTTCTTTCGATCGGTGAGAATTGTTAGTAAAGAACATTTGATATATAACTATAGCGCGGGAATTGATGTAGCTTCTCGCTCGCTTCGCTCGCTCTTATAAAACTAGCCTAACCTCAAAACCGATCCCGCGCGTCTGTAAATTATCGGAAAATCGCGGTCTTTTCGAAAAACGAACGCAAGGTGGATTGGTTTTAGGTAAGGCTATAACATTCCGAGCGAGCGCAGCGAGCGAGCAACTCGTAAAGGTGAGTCGCAACCCAATGATTTTGACCGTAGGGACTTTTAAGTATTCGCAACAGCCCTAGGAGCGACACGCCGCTGGACTTGGTCGTGTGCGATCGAAGAGCATTATGCCGCTGGACTTAGTCTCGTACAAACAAAAACCAATTAAGACAAAGACAAGGACAGAAACAAGGACAAAAACAAAAACAAAAACGAAAACAAAAACAAAAACGAAAACAAAAACGAAAACAAAAACGAAAACAAACACGAAAACAAAAACGAAAACAAAAACGAAAACAAAAACGAAAACAAAAACGAAAACAAAAACGAAAACAAAAACGAAAACAAAAACGAAATCAAAAACGAAAACAAAAACGAAAACAAAAACGAAAACAAAAACGAAAACAAAAACGAAAACAAAAACGAAAACAAAAACGAAAACAAAAACGAAAACAAAAACGAAAACAAAAACGAAAACAAAAAAGAAAACAAAAACGAAAACAAAAACGAAAACAAACACGAAAACAAAAACGAAAACAAAAACGAAAACAAAAACGAAAACAAAAACGAAAACAAAAACGAAAACAAAAACGAAAACAAAAACGAAAACAAAAACGAAAACAAAAACGAAAACAAAAACGAAAACAAAAACGAAAACAAAAACATCATCGAGATACATCGATCAGCACGAATCGCGTACCTAGCGAAACATATCTGTTATTCTTCTATCAAATCAGAAACTTTCTTTCGATCGGTGAGAATTGTTAGTAAAGAACATTTGATATATAACTATAGCGCGGGAATTGATGTAGCTTCTCGCTCGCTTCGCTCGCTCTTATAAAACTAGCCTAACCTCAAAACCGATCCCGCGCGTCTGTAAATTATCGGAAAATCGCGGTCTTTTCGAAAAACGAACGCAAGGTGGATTGGTTTTAGGTAAGGCTATAACATTCCGAGCGAGCGCAGCGAGCGAGCAACTCGTAAAGGTGAGTCGCAACCCAATGATTTTGACCGTAGGGACTTTTAAGTATTCGCAACAGCCCTAGGAGCGACACGAAGCTGGACTTGGTCGTGTGCGATCGAAGAGCATTATGCCGCTGGACTTAGTCTCGTACAAACAAAAACCAATTAAGACAAAGACAAGGACAGAAACAAGGACAAAAACAAAAACAAAAACGAAAACAAAAACAAAAACGAAAACAAAAACGAAAACAAAAACGAAAACAAACACGAAAACAAAAACGAAAACAAAAACGAAAACAAACACGAAAACAAAAACGAAAACAAAAACGAAAACAAAAACGAAATCAAAAACGAAAACAAAAACGAAAACAAAAACGAAAACAAAAACGAAAACAAAAACGAAAACAAAAACGAAAACAAAAACGAAAACAAAAACGAAAACAAAAACGAAAACAAAAACGAAAACAAAAACGAAAACAAAAACGAAAACAAAAAAGAAAACAAAAACGAAAACAAAAACGAAAACAAACACGAAAACAAAAACGAAAACAAAAACGAAAACAAAAACGAAAACAAAAACGAAAACAAAAACGAAAACAAAAACGAAAACAAAAACGAAAACAAAAACGAAAACAAAAACGAAAACAAAAACGAAAACAAAAAAGAAAACAAAAACGAAAACAAAAACGAAAACAACAACATCATCGAGATACATCGATCAGCACGAATCGCGTACCTAGCGAAACATATCTGTTATTCTTCTATCAAATCAGAAACTTTCTTTCGATCGGTGAGAATTGTTAGTAAAGAACATTTGATATATAACTATAGCGCGGGAATTGATGTAGCTTCTCGCTCGCTTCGCTCGCTCTTATAAAACTAGCCTAACCTCAAAACCGATCCCGCGCGTCTGTAAATTATCGGAAAATCGCGGTCTTTTCGAAAAACGAACGCAAGGTGGATTGGTTTTAGGTAAGGCTATAACATTCCGAGCGAGCGCAGCGAGCGAGCAACTCGTAAAGGTGAGTCGCAACCCAATGATTTTGACCGTAGGGACTTTTAAGTATTCGCAACAGCCCTAGGAGCGACACGCCGCTGGACTTGGTCGTGTGGGATCGAAGAGCATTATGCCGCTGGACTTAGTCTCGTACAAACAAAAACCAATTAAGACAAAGACAAGGACAGAAACAAGGACAAAAACAAAAACAAAAACGAAAACAAAAACAAAAACGAAAACAAAAACGAAAACAAAAACGAAAACAAACACGAAAACAAAAACGAAAACAAAAACGAAAACAAAAACGAAAACAAAAACGAAAACAAAAACGAAAACAAAAACGAAAACAAAAACGAAATCAAAAACGAAAACGAAAACGAAAACAAAAACGAAAACAAAAACGAAAACAAAAACGAAAACAAAAACGAAAACAAAAACGAAAACAAAAACGAAAACAAAAACGAAAACAAAAACGAAAACAAAAAAGAAAACAAAAACGAAAACGAAAACGAAAACAAACACGAAAACAAAACGAAAACAAAAACGAAAACAAAAACGAAAACAAAAACGAAAACAAAAACGAAAACAAAAACGAAAACAAAAACGAAAACAAAAACGAAAACAAAAACGAAAACAAAAACGAAAACAAAAACGAAAACAAAAACATCATCGAGATACATCGATCAGCACGAATCGCGTACCTAGCGAAACATATCTGTTATTCTTCTATCAAATCAGAAACTTTCTTTCGATCGGTGAGAATTGTTAGTAAAGAACATTTGATATATAACTATAGCGCGGGAATTGATGTAGCTTCTCGCTCGCTTCGCTCGCTCTTATAAAACTAGCCTAACCTCAAAACCGATCCCGCGCGTCTGTAAATTATCGGAAAATCGCGGTCTTTTCGAAAAACGAACGCAAGGTGGATTGGTTTTAGGTAAGGCTATAACATTCCGAGCGAGCGCAGCGAGCGAGCAACTCGTAAAGGTGAGTCGCAACCCAATGATTTTGACCGTAGGGACTTTTAAGTATTCGCAACAGCCCTAGGAGCGACACGCCGCTGGACTTGGTCGTGTGCGATCGAAGAGCATTATGCCGCTGGACTTAGTCTCGTACAAACAAAAACCAATTAAGACAAAGACAAGGACAGAAACAAGGACAAAAACAAAAACAAAAACGAAAACAAAAACAAAAACGAAAACAAAAACGAAAACAAAAACGAAAACAAACACGAAAACAAAAACGAAAACAAAAACGAAAACAAAAACGAAAACAAAAACGAAAACAAAAACGAAAACAAAAACGAAAACAAAAACGAAATCAAAAACGAAAACAAAAACGAAAACAAAAACGAAAACAAAAACGAAAACAAAAACGAAAACAAAAACGAAAACAAAAACGAAAACAAAAACGAAAACAAAAACGAAAACAAAAACGAAAACAAAAAAGAAAACAAAAACGAAAACAAAAACGAAAACAAACACGAAAACAAAAACGAAAACAAAAACGAAAACAAAAACGAAAACAAAAACGAAAACAAAAACGAAAACAAAAACGAAAACAAAAACGAAAACAAAAACGAAAACAAAAACGAAAACAAAAACGAAAACAAAAACGAAAACAAAAACGAAAACAAAAACGAAAACAAAAAAGAAAACAAAAACGAAAACAAAAACGAAAACAAACACGAAAACAAAAACGAAAACAAAAACGAAAACAAAAACGAAAACAAAAACGAAAACAAAAACGAAAACAAAAACGAAAACAAAAACGAAAACAAAAACGAAAACAAAAACGAAAACAAAAACGAAAACAAAAACGAAAACAAAAACATCATCGAGATACATCGATCAGCACGAATCGCGTACCTAGCGAAACATATCTGTTATTCTTCTATCAAATCAGAAACTTTCTTTCGATCGGTGAGAATTGTTAGTAAAGAACATTTGATATATAACTATAGCGCGGGAATTGATGTAGCTTCTCGCTCGCTTCGCTCGCTCTTATAAAACTAGTCTAACCTCAAAACCGATCCCGCGCGTCTGTAAATTATCGGAAAATCGCGGTCTTTTCGAAAAACGAACGCAAGGTGGATTGGTTTTAGGTAAGGCTATAACATTCCGAGCGAGCGCAGCGAGCGAGCAACTCGTAAAGGTGAGTCGCAACCCAATGATTTTGACCGTAGGGACTTTTAAGTATTCGCAACAGCCCTAGGAGCGACACGAAGCTGGACTTGGTCGTGTGCGATCGAAGAGCATTATGCCGCTGGACTTAGTCTCGTACAAACAAAAACCAATTAAGACAAAGACAAGGACAGAAACAAGGACAAAAACAAAAACAAAAACGAAAACAAAAACAAAAACGAAAACAAAAACGAAAACAAAAACGAAAACAAAAACGAAAACAAACACGAAAACAAAAACGAAAACAAAAACTAAAACAAAAACGAAAACAAAAACGAAAACAAAAACGAAAACAAAAACGAAAACAAAAACGAAATCAAAAACGAAAACAAAAACGAAAACAAAAACGAAAACAAAAACGAAAACAAACACGAAAACAAAAACGAAAACAAAAACGAAAACAAAAACGAAAACAAAAACGAAAACAAAAACGAAAACAAAAACGAAAACAAAAACGAAATCAAAAACGAAAACAAAAACGAAAACAAAAACGAAAACAAAAACGAAAACAAAAACGAAAACAAAAACGAAAACAAAAAAGAAAACAAAAACGAAAACAAAAACGAAAACAAACACGAAAAGAAAAACGAAAACAAAAACGAAAACAAAAACGAAAACAAAAACGAAAACAAAAACATCATCGAGATACATCGATCAGCACGAATCGCGTACCTAGCGAAACATATCTGTTATTCTTCTATCAAATCAGAAACTTTCTTTCGATCGGTGAGAATTGTTAGTAAAGAACATTTGATATATAACTATAGCGCGGGAATTGATGTAGCTTCTCGCTCGCTTCGCTCGCTCTTATAAAACTAGCCTAACCTCAAAACCGATCCCGCGCGTCTGTAAATTATCGGAAAATCGCGGTCTTTTCGAAAAACGAACGCAAGGTGGATTGGTTTTAGGTAAGGCTATAACATTCCGAGCGAGCGCAGCGAGCGAGCAACTCGTAAAGGTGAGTCGCAACCCAATGATTTTGACCGTAGGGACTTTTAAGTATTCGCAACAGCCCTAGGAGCGACACGCCGCTGGACTTGGTCGTGTGCGATCGAAGAGCATTATGCCGCTGGACTTAGTCTCGTACAAACAAAAACCAATTAAGACAAAGACAAGGACAGAAACAAGGACAAAAACAAAAACACAAACAAAAACGAAAAGGAAAACAAAAACAAAAACGAAAACAAAAACGAAAACAAAAACAAAAACGAAAACAAAAACGAAAACAAAAACGAAAACAAACACGAAAACAAAAACGAAAACAAAAACGAAAACAAAAACGAAAACAAAAACGAAAACAAAAACGAAAACAAAAACGAAAACAAAAACACAAACAAAAACGAAAAGGAAAACAAAAACAAAAACGAAAACAAAAACGAAAACAAACACGAAAACAAAAACGAAAACAAAAACGAAAACAAAAACGAAAACAAAAACGAAAACAAAAACGAAAACAAAAACGAAAACAAAAACGAAATCAAAAACGAAAACAAAAACGAAAACAAAAACGAAAACAAAAACGAAAACAAAAACGAAAACAAAAACGAAAACAAAAACGAAAACAAAAACGAAAACAAAAACGAAAACAAAAAAGAAAACAAAAACGAAAACGAAAACGAAAACAAAAACGAAAACAAACACGAAAACAAAAACGAAAACAAAAACGAAAACAAAAACGAAAACAAAAACGAAAACAAAAACGAAAACAAAAACGAAAACAAAAACGAAAACAAAAATGAAAACAAAAACGAAAACAAAAACATCATCGAGATACATCGATCAGCACGAATCGCGTACCTAGCGAAACATATCTGTTATTCTTCTATCAAATCAGAAACTTTCTTTCGATCGGTGAGAATTGTTAGTAAAGAACATTTGATATATAACTATAGCGCGGGAATTGATGTAGCTTCTCGCTCGCTTCGCTCGCTCTTATAAAACTAGCCTAACCTCAAAACCGATCCCGCGCGTCTGTAAATTATCGGAAAATCGCGGTCTTTTCGAAAAACGAACGCAAGGTGGATTGGTTTTAGGTAAGGCTATAACATTCCGAGCGAGCGCAGCGAGCGAGCAACTCGTAAAGGTGAGTCGCAACCCAATGATTTTGACCGTAGGGACTTTTAAGTATTCGCAACAGCCCTAGGAGCGACACGCCGCTGGACTTGGTCGTGTGCGATCGAAGAGCATTATGCCGCTGGCCTTAGTCTCGTACAAACAAAAACCAATTAAGACAAAGACAAGGACAGAAACAAGGACAAAAACAAAAACACAAACAAAAACGAAAAGGAAAACAAAAACAAAAACGAAAACAAAAACGAAAACAAAAACAAAAACGAAAACAAAAACGAAAACAAAAACGAAAACAAACACGAAAACAAAAACGAAAACAAAAACGAAAACAAAAACGAAAACAAAAGCGAAAACAAAAACGAAAACAAAAACGAAAACAAAAACACAAACAAAAACGAAAAGGAAAACAAAAACAAAAACGAAAACAAAAACGAAAACAAAAACAAAAACGAAAACAAAAACGAAAACAAAAACGAAAACAAAAACGAAAACAAAAACGAAAACAAAAACGAAAACAAAAACGAAAACAAAAACGAAAACAAAAACGAAAACAAAAACGAAAACAAAAACGAAATCAAAAACGAAAACAAAAACGAAAACAAAAACGAAAACAAAAACGAAAACAAAAACGAAAACAAAAACATCATCGAGATACATCGATCAGCACGAATCGCGTACCTAGCGAAACATATCTGTTATTCTTCTATCAAATCAGAAACTTTCTTTCGATCGGTGAGAATTGTTAGTAAAGAACATTTGATATATAACTATAGCGCGGGAATTGATGTAGCTTCTCGCTCGCTTCGCTCGCTCTTATAAAACTAGCCTAACCTCAAAACCGATCCCGCGCGTCTGTAAATTATCGGAAAATCGCGGTCTTTTCGAAAAACGAACGCAAGGTGGATTGGTTTTAGGTAAGGCTATAACATTCCGAGCGAGCGCAGCGAGCGAGCAACTCGTAAAGGTGAGTCGCAACCCAATGATTTTGACCGTAGGGACTTTTAAGTATTCGCAACAGCCCTAGGAGCGACACGAAGCTGGACTTGGTCGTGTGCGATCGAAGAGCATTATGCCGCTGGACTTAGTCTCGTACAAACAAAAACCAATTAAGACAAAGACAAGGACAGAAACAAGGACAAAAACAAAAACAAAAACGAAAACAAAAACAAAAACGAAAACAAAAACGAAAACAAAAACGAAAACAAACACGAAAACAAAAACGAAAACAAAAACGAAAACAAACACGAAAACAAAAACGAAAACAAAAACGAAAACAAAAACGAAATCAAAAACGAAAACAAAAACGAAAACAAAAACGAAAACAAAAACGAAAACAAACACGAAAACAAAAACGAAAACAAAAACGAAAACAAAAACGAAAACAAAAACGAAAACAAAAACGAAAACAAAAACGAAAACAAAAACGAAATCAAAAACGAAAACAAAAACGAAAACAAAAACGAAAACAAAAACGAAAACAAAAACGAAAACAAAAACGAAAACAAAAACGAAAACAAAAACGAAAACAAAAACGAAAACAAAAAAGAAAACAAAAACGAAAACAAAAACGAAAACAAAAACGAAAACAAACACGAAAACAAAAACGAAAACAAAAACGAAAACAAAAACGAAAACAAAAACGAAAACAAAAACGAAAACAAAAACGAAAACAAAAACGAAAACAAAAACGAAAACAAAAACGAAAACAAAAACGAAAACAAAAACATCATCGAGATACATCGATCAGCACGAATCGCGTACCTAGCGAAACATATCTGTTATTCTTCTATCAAATCAGAAACTTTCTTTCGATCGGTGAGAATTGTTAGTAAAGAACATTTGATATATAACTATAGCGCGGGAATTGATGTAGCTTCTCGCTCGCTTCGCTCGCTCTTATAAAACTAGCCTAACCTCAAAACCGATCCCGCGCGTCTGTAAATTATCGGAAAATCGCGGTCTTTTCGAAAAACGAACGCAAGGTGGATTGGTTTTAGGTAAGGCTATAACATTCCGAGCGAGCGCAGCGAGCGAGCAACTCGTAAAGGTGAGTCGCAACCCAATGATTTTGACCGTAGGGACTTTTAAGTATTCGCAACAGCCCTAGGAGCGACACGCCGCTGGACTTGGTCGTGTGGGATCGAAGAGCATTATGCCGCTGGACTTAGTCTCGTACAAACAAAAACCAATTAAGACAAAGACAAGGACAGAAACAAGGACAAAAACAAAAACACAAACAAAAACGAAAAGGAAAACAAAAACAAAAACGAAAACAAAAACGAAAACAAAAACCAAAACGAAAACAAAAACGAAAACAAAAACGAAAACAAACACGAAAACAAAAACGAAAACAAAAACGAAAACAAAAACGAAAACAAAAACGAAAACAAAAACGAAAACAAAAACGAAAACAAAAACGAAAACAAAAACGAAAAGGAAAACAAAAACAAAAACGAAAACAAAAACGAAAACAAACACGAAAACAAAAACGAAAACAAAAACGAAAACAAAAACGAAAACAAAAACGAAAACAAAAACGAAAACAAAAACGAAAACAAAAACGAAAACAAAAACGAAAACAAAAACGAAAACAAAAACGAAAACAAAAACGAAAACAAAAACGAAAACAAAAACGAAAACAAAAACGAAAACAAAAACGAAAACAAAAACGAAAACAAAAAAGAAAACAAAAACGAAAACGAAAACGAAAACAAAAACGAAAACAAACACGAAAACAAAAACGAAAACAAAAACGAAAACAAAAACGAAAACAAAAACGAAAACAAAAACGAAAACAAAAACGAAAACAAAAACGAAAACAAAAACGAAAACAAAAACGAAAACAAAAACATCATCGAGATACATCGATCAGCACGAATCGCGTACCTAGCGAAACATATCTGTTATTCTTCTATCAAATCAGAAACTTTCTTTCGATCGGTGAGAATTGTTAGTAAAGAACATTTGATATATAACTATAGCGCGGGAATTGATGTAGCTTCTCGCTCGCTTCGCTCGCTCTTATAAAACTAGCCTAACCTCAAAACCGATCCCGCGCGTCTGTAAATTATCGGAAAATCGCGGTCTTTTCGAAAAACGAACGCAAGGTGGATTGGTTTTAGGTAAGGCTATAACATTCCGAGCGAGCGCAGCGAGCGAGCAACTCGTAAAGGTGAGTCGCAACCCAATGATTTTGACCGTAGGGACTTTTAAGTATTCGCAACAGCCCTAGGAGCGACACGCCGCTGGACTTGGTCGTGTGCGATCGAAGAGCATTATGCCGCTGGCCTTAGTCTCGTACAAACAAAAACCAATTAAGACAAAGACAAGGACAGAAACAAGGACAAAAACAAAAACACAAACAAAAACGAAAAGGAAAACAAAAACAAAAACGAAAACAAAAACGAAAACAAAAACAAAAACGAAAACAAAAACGAAAACAAAAACGAAAACAAACACGAAAACAAAAACGAAAACAAAAACGAAAACAAAAACGAAAACAAAAGCGAAAACAAAAACGAAAACAAAAACGAAAACAAAAACACAAACAAAAACGAAAAGGAAAACAAAAACAAAAACGAAAACAAAAACGAAAACAAAAACAAAAACGAAAACAAAAACGAAAACAAAAACGAAAACAAAAACGAAAACAAAAACGAAAACAAAAACGAAAACAAAAACGAAAACAAAAACGAAAACAAAAACGAAAACAAAAACGAAAACAAAAACGAAATCAAAAACGAAAACAAAAACGAAAACAAAAACGAAAACAAAAACGAAAACAAAAACGAAAACAAAAACGAAAACAAAAACATCATCGAGATACATCGATCAGCACGAATCGCGTACCTAGCGAAACATATCTGTTATTCTTCTATCAAATCAGAAACTTTCTTTCGATCGGTGAGAATTGTTAGTAAAGAACATTTGATATATAACTATAGCGCGGGAATTGATGTAGCTTCTCGCTCGCTTCGCTCGCTCTTATAAAACTAGCCTAACCTCAAAACCGATCCCGCGCGTCTGTAAATTATCGGAAAATCGCGGTCTTTTCGAAAAACGAACGCAAGGTGGATTGGTTTTAGGTAAGGCTATAACATTCCGAGCGAGCGCAGCGAGCGAGCAACTCGTAAAGGTGAGTCGCAACCCAATGATTTTGACCGTAGGGACTTTTAAGTATTCGCAACAGCCCTAGGAGCGACACGCCGCTGGACTTGGTCGTGTGCGATCGAAGAGCATTATGCCGCTGGCCTTAGTCTCGTACAAACAAAAACCAATTAAGACAAAGACAAGGACAGAAACAAGGACAAAAACAAAAACAAAAACGAAAACAAAAACAAAAACGAAAACAAAAACGAAAACAAAAACGAAAACAAACACGAAAACAAAAACGAAAACAAAAACGAAAACAAACACGAAAACAAAAACGAAAACAAAAACGAAAACAAAAACGAAAACAAAAGCGAAAACAAAAACGAAAACAAAAACGAAAACAAAAACACAAACAAAAACGAAAAGGAAAACAAAAACAAAAACGAAAACAAAAACGAAAACAAAAACAAAAACGAAAACAAAAACGAAAACAAAAACGAAAACAAAAACGAAAACAAAAACGAAAACAAAAACGAAAACAAAAACGAAAACAAAAACGAAAACAAAAACGAAAACAAAAACGAAAACAAAAACGAAATCAAAAACGAAAACAAAAAAGAAAACAAAAACGAAAACAAAAACGAAAACAAAAACGAAAACAAACACGAAAACAAAAACGAAAACAAAAACGAAAACAAAAACGAAAACAAAAACGAAAACAAAAACGAAAACAAAAACGAAAACAAAAACGAAAACAAAAACGAAAACAAAAACGAAAACAAAAACGAAAACAAAAACATCATCGAGATACATCGATCAGCACGAATCGCGTACCTAGCGAAACATATCTGTTATTCTTCTATCAAATCAGAAACTTTCTTTCGATCGGTGAGAATTGTTAGTAAAGAACATTTGATATATAACTATAGCGCGGGAATTGATGTAGCTTCTCGCTCGCTTCGCTCGCTCTTATAAAACTAGCCTAACCTCAAAACCGATCCCGCGCGTCTGTAAATTATCGGAAAATCGCGGTCTTTTCGAAAAACGAACGCAAGGTGGATTGGTTTTAGGTAAGGCTATAACATTCCGAGCGAGCGCAGCGAGCGAGCAACTCGTAAAGGTGAGTCGCAACCCAATGATTTTGACCGTAGGGACTTTTAAGTATTCGCAACAGCCCTAGGAGCGACACGCCGCTGGACTTGGTCGTGTGGGATCGAAGAGCATTATGCCGCTGGACTTAGTCTCGTACAAACAAAAACCAATTAAGACAAAGACAAGGACAGAAACAAGGACAAAAACAAAAACACAAACAAAAACGAAAAGGAAAACAAAAACAAAAACGAAAACAAAAACGAAAACAAAAACCAAAACGAAAACAAAAACGAAAACAAAAACGAAAACAAACACGAAAACAAAAACGAAAACAAAAACGAAAACAAAAACGAAAACAAAAACGAAAACAAAAACGAAAACAAAAACGAAAACAAAAACACAAACAAAAACGAAAAGGAAAACAAAAACAAAAACGAAAACAAAAACGAAAACAAACACGAAAACAAAAACGAAAACAAAAACGAAAACAAAAACGAAAACAAAAACGAAAACAAAAACGAAAACAAAAACGAAAACAAAAACGAAATCAAAAACGAAAACAAAAACGAAAACAAAAACGAAAACAAAAACGAAAACAAAAACGAAAACAAAAACGAAAACAAAAACGAAAACAAAAACGAAAACAAAAACGAAAACAAAAAAGAAAACAAAAACGAAAACGAAAACGAAAACAAAAACGAAAACAAACACGAAAACAAAAACGAAAACAAAAACGAAAACAAAAACGAAAACAAAAACGAAAACAAAAACGAAAACAAAAACGAAAACAAAAACGAAAACAAAAACGAAAACAAAAACGAAAACAAAAACATCATCGAGATACATCGATCAGCACGAATCGCGTACCTAGCGAAACATATCTGTTATTCTTCTATCAAATCAGAAACTTTCTTTCGATCGGTGAGAATTGTTAGTAAAGAACATTTGATATATAACTATAGCGCGGGAATTGATGTAGCTTCTCGCTCGCTTCGCTCGCTCTTATAAAACTAGCCTAACCTCAAAACCGATCCCGCGCGTCTGTAAATTATCGGAAAATCGCGGTCTTTTCGAAAAACGAACGCAAGGTGGATTGGTTTTAGGTAAGGCTATAACATTCCGAGCGAGCGCAGCGAGCGAGCAACTCGTAAAGGTGAGTCGCAACCCAATGATTTTGACCGTAGGGACTTTTAAGTATTCGCAACAGCCCTAGGAGCGACACGCCGCTGGACTTGGTCGTGTGCGATCGAAGAGCATTATGCCGCTGGCCTTAGTCTCGTACAAACAAAAACCAATTAAGACAAAGACAAGGACAGAAACAAGGACAAAAACAAAAACACAAACAAAAACGAAAAGGAAAACAAAAACAAAAACGAAAACAAAAACGAAAACAAAAACAAAAACGAAAACAAAAACGAAAACAAAAACGAAAACAAACACGAAAACAAAAACGAAAACAAAAACGAAAACAAAAACGAAAACAAAAGCGAAAACAAAAACGAAAACAAAAACGAAAACAAAAACACAAACAAAAACGAAAAGGAAAACAAAAACAAAAACGAAAACAAAAACGAAAACAAAAACAAAAACGAAAACAAAAACGAAAACAAAAACGAAAACAAAAACGAAAACAAAAACGAAAACAAAAACGAAAACAAAAACGAAAACAAAAACGAAAACAAAAACGAAAACAAAAACGAAAACAAAAACGAAATCAAAAACGAAAACAAAAACGAAAACAAAAACGAAAACAAAAACGAAAACAAAAACGAAAACAAAAACGAAAACAAAAACATCATCGAGATACATCGATCAGCACGAATCGCGTACCTAGCGAAACATATCTGTTATTCTTCTATCAAATCAGAAACTTTCTTTCGATCGGTGAGAATTGTTAGTAAAGAACATTTGATATATAACTATAGCGCGGGAATTGATGTAGCTTCTCGCTCGCTTCGCTCGCTCTTATAAAACTAGCCTAACCTCAAAACCGATCCCGCGCGTCTGTAAATTATCGGAAAATCGCGGTCTTTTCGAAAAACGAACGCAAGGTGGATTGGTTTTAGGTAAGGCTATAACATTCCGAGCGAGCGCAGCGAGCGAGCAACTCGTAAAGGTGAGTCGCAACCCAATGATTTTGACCGTAGGGACTTTTAAGTATTCGCAACAGCCCTAGGAGCGACACGCCGCTGGACTTGGTCGTGTGCGATCGAAGAGCATTATGCCGCTGGCCTTAGTCTCGTACAAACAAAAACCAATTAAGACAAAGACAAGGACAGAAACAAGGACAAAAACAAAAACACAAACAAAAACGAAAAGGAAAACAAAAACAAAAACGAAAACAAAAACGAAAACAAAAACAAAAACGAAAACAAAAACGAAAACAAAAACGAAAACAAACACGAAAACAAAAACGAAAACAAAAACGAAAACAAAAACGAAAACAAAAGCGAAAACAAAAACGAAAACAAAAACGAAAACAAAAACACAAACAAAAACGAAAAGGAAAACAAAAACAAAAACGAAAACAAAAACGAAAACAAAAACAAAAACGAAAACAAAAACGAAAACAAAAACGAAAACAAAAACGAAAACAAAAACGAAAACAAAAACGAAAACAAAAACGAAAACAAAAACGAAAACAAAAACGAAAACAAAAACGAAAACAAAAACGAAATCAAAAACGAAAACAAAAACGAAAACAAAAACGAAAACAAAAACGAAAACAAAAACGAAAACAAAAACGAAAACAAAAACATCATCGAGATACATCGATCAGCACGAATCGCGTACCTAGCGAAACATATCTGTTATTCTTCTATCAAATCAGAAACTTTCTTTCGATCGGTGAGAATTGTTAGTAAAGAACATTTGATATATAACTATAGCGCGGGAATTGATGTAGCTTCTCGCTCGCTTCGCTCGCTCTTATAAAACTAGCCTAACCTCAAAACCGATCCCGCGCGTCTGTAAATTATCGGAAAATCGCGGTCTTTTCGAAAAACGAACGCAAGGTGGATTGGTTTTAGGTAAGGCTATAACATTCCGAGCGAGCGCAGCGAGCGAGCAACTCGTAAAGGTGAGTCGCAACCCAATGATTTTGACCGTAGGGACTTTTAAGTATTCGCAACAGCCCTAGGAGCGACACGCCGCTGGACTTGGTCGTGTGCGATCGAAGAGCATTATGCCGCTGGACTTAGTCTCGTACAAACAAAAACCAATTAAGACAAAGACAAGGACAGAAACAAGGACAAAAACAAAAACAAAAACGAAAACAAAAACAAAAACGAAAACAAAAACGAAAACAAAAACGAAAACAAACACGAAAACAAAAACGAAAACAAAAACGAAAACAAAAACGAAAACAAAAACGAAAACAAAAACGAAAACAAAAACGAAATCAAAAACGAAAACAAAAACGAAAACAAAAACGAAAACAAAAACGAAAACAAAAACGAAAACAAAAACGAAAACAAAAACGAAAACAAAAACGAAAACAAAAACGAAAACAAAAACGAAAACAAAAAAGAAAACAAAAACGAAAACAAAAACGAAAACAAACACGAAAACAAAAACGAAAACAAAAACGAAAACAAAAACGAAAACAAAAACGAAAACAAAAACGAAAACAAAAACGAAAACAAAAACGAAAACAAAAACGAAAACAAAAACGAAAACAAAAACGAAAACAAAAACGAAAACAAAAACATCATCGAGATACATCGATCAGCACGAATCGCGTACCTAGCGAAACATATCTGTTATTCTTCTATCAAATCAGAAACTTTCTTTCGATCGGTGAGAATTGTTAGTAAAGAACATTTGATATATAACTATAGCGCGGGAATTGATGTAGCTTCTCGCTCGCTTCGCTCGCTCTTATAAAACTAGCCTAACCTCAAAACCGATCCCGCGCGTCTGTAAATTATCGGAAAATCGCGGTCTTTTCGAAAAACGAACGCAAGGTGGATTGGTTTTAGGTAAGGCTATAACATTCCGAGCGAGCGCAGCGAGCGAGCAACTCGTAAAGGTGAGTCGCAACCCAATGATTTTGACCGTAGGGACTTTTAAGTATTCGCAACAGCCCTAGGAGCGACACGCCGCTGGACTTGGTCGTGTGCGATCGAAGAGCATTATGCCGCTGGACTTAGTCTCGTACAAACAAAAACCAATTAAGACAAAGACAAGGACAGAAACAAGGACAAAAACAAAAACACAAACAAAAACGAAAAGGAAAACAAAAACAAAAACGAAAACAAAAACGAAAACAAAAACAAAAACGAAAACAAAAACGAAAACAAAAACGAAAACAAACACGAAAACAAAAACGAAAACAAAAACGAAAACAAAAACGAAAACAAAAACGAAAACAAAAACGAAAACAAAAACGAAAACAAAAACACAAACAAAAACGAAAAGGAAAACAAAAACAAAAACAAAAACGAAAACAAAAACGAAAACAAAAACAAAAACGAAAACAAAAACGAAAACAAAAACGAAAACAAAAACGAAAACAAAAACGAAAACAAAAACGAAAACAAAAACAAAAACGAAAACAAAAACGAAAACAAAAACGAAAACAAAAACGAAAACAAAAACGAAAACAAAAACGAAAACAAAAACGAAAACAAAAACGAAAACAAAAACGAAAACAAAAAAGAAAACAAAAACGAAAACAAAAACGAAAACAAAAAAGAAAACAAAAACGAAAACAAAAACGAAAACAAACACGAAAAGAAAAACGAAAACAAAAACGAAAACAAAAACGAAAACAGAAACGAAAACAAAAACATCATCGAGATACATCGATCAGCACGAATCGCGTACCTAGCGAAACATATCTGTTATTCTTCTATCAAATCAGAAACTTTCTTTCGATCGGTGAGAATTGTTAGTAAAGAACATTTGATATATAACTATAGCGCGGGAATTGATGTAGCTTCTCGCTCGCTTCGCTCGCTCTTATAAAACTAGCCTAACCTCAAAACCGATCCCGCTCGTCTGTAAATTATCGGAAAATCGCGGTCTTTTCGAAAAACGAACGCAAGGTGGATTGGTTTAAGGTAAGGCTATAACATTCCGAGCGAGCGCAGCGAGCGAGCAACTCGTAAAGGTGAGTCGCAACCCAATGATTTTGACCGTAGGGACTTTTAAGTATTCGCAACAGCCCTAGGAGCGACACGCCGCTGGACTTGGTCGTGTGCGATCGAAGAGCATTATGCCGCTGGACTT
>NW_026869728.1:1495000-1535000 GCF_905332965.1 Bombus pascuorum
ACGAAAACAAAAACGAAAACAAACACGAAAACAAAAACGAAAACAAAAACGAAAACAAAAACGAAAACAAAAACGAAAACAAAAACGAAAACAAAAACGAAAACAAAAACGAAAACAAAAACGAAAACAAAAACGAAAACAAAAACGAAAACAAAAACGAAAACAAAAACATCATCGAGATACATCGATCAGCACGAATCGCGTACCTAGCGAAACATATCTGTTATTCTTCTATCAAATCAGAAACTTTCTTTCGATCGGTGAGAATTGTTAGTAAAGAACATTTGATATATAACTATAGCGCGGGAATTGATGTAGCTTCTCGCTCGCTTCGCTCGCTCTTATAAAACTAGCCTAACCTCAAAACCGATCCCGCGCGTCTGTAAATTATCGGAAAATCGCGGTCTTTTCGAAAAACGAACGCAAGGTGGATTGGTTTTAGGTAAGGCTATAACATTCCGAGCGAGCGCAGCGAGCGAGCAACTCGTAAAGGTGAGTCGCAACCCAATGATTTTGACCGTAGGGACTTTTAAGTATTCGCAACAGCCCTAGGAGCGACACGCCGCTGGACTTGGTCGTGTGGGATCGAAGAGCATTATGCCGCTGGACTTAGTCTCGTACAAACAAAAACCAATTAAGACAAAGACAAGGACAGAAACAAGGACAAAAACAAAAACAAAATCAAAAACAAAAACAAAAACAAAAACAAAAACGAAAACGAAAACAAAAACGAAAACAAACACGAAAACAAAAACGAAAACAAAAACGAAAACAAAAACGAAAACAAAAACGAAAACAAAAACGAAAACAAAAACGAAAACAAAAACGAAAACAAAAACGAAATCAAAAACGAAAACAAAAACGAAAACAAAAACGAAAACAAAAACGAAAACAACAACATCATCGAGATACATCGATCAGCACGAATCGCGTACCTAGCGAAACATATCTGTTATTCTTCTATCAAATCAGAAACTTTCTTTCGATCGGTGAGAATTGTTAGTAAAGAACATTTGATATATAACTATAGCGCGGGAATTGATGTAGCTTCTCGCTCGCTTCGCTCGCTCTTATAAAACTAGCCTAACCTCAAAACCGATCCCGCGCGTCTGTAAATTATCGGAAAATCGCGGTCTTTTCGAAAAACGAACGCAAGGTGGATTGGTTTTAGGTAAGGCTATAACATTCCGAGCGAGCGCAGCGAGCGAGCAACTCGTAAAGGTGAGTCGCAACCCAATGATTTTGACCGTAGGGACTTTTAAGTATTCGCAACAGCCCTAGGAGCGACATGCCGCTGGACTTGGTCGTGTGCGATCGAAGAGCATTATGCCGCTGGACTTAGTCTCGTACAAACAAAAACCAATTAAGACAAAGACAAGGACAGAAACAAGGACTAAAACAAAAACACAAACAAAAACGAAAAGGAAAACAAAAACAAAAACGAAAACAAAAACGAAAACAAAAACAAAAACGAAAACAAAAACGAAAACAAAAAAGAAAACAAAAACGAAAAGGAAAACAAAAACAAAAACGAAAACAAAAACGAAAACAAAAACAAAAACGAAAACAAAAACGAAAACAAAAACGAAAACAAAAACGAAAACAAAAACGAAAACAAAAACGAAAACAAAAACAAAAACGAAAACAAAAACGAAAACAAAAACGAAAACAAAAACGAAAACAAAAACGAAAACAAAAACGAAAACAAAAACGAAAACAAAAACGAAAACAAAAACGAAAACAAAAACGAAAACAAAAACGAAAACAAAAAAGAAAACAAAAACGAAAACAAAAACGAAAACAAACACGAAAACAAAAACGAAAACAAAAACGAAAACAAAAACGAAAACAAAAACGAAAACAAAAACGAAAACAAAAACGAAAACAAAAACGAAAACAAAAACGAAAACAAAAACGAAAACAAAAACGAAAACAAAAACATCATCGAGATACATCGATCAGCACGAATCGCGTACCTAGCGAAACATATCTGTTATTCTTCTATCAAATCAGAAACTTTCTTTCGATCGGTGAGAATTGTTAGTAAAGAACATTTGATATATAACTATAGCGCGGGAATTGATGTAGCTTCTCGCTCGCTTCGCTCGCTCTTATAAAACTAGCCTAACCTCAAAACCGATCCCGCGCGTCTGTAAATTATCGGAAAATCGCGGTCTTTTCGAAAAACGAACGCAAGGTGGATTGGTTTTAGGTAAGGCTATAACATTCCGAGCGAGCGCAGCGAGCGAGCAACTCGTAAAGGTGAGTCGCAACCCAATGATTTTGACCGTAGGGACTTTTAAGTATTCGCAACAGCCCTAGGAGCGACACGCCGCTGGACTTGGTCGTGTGCGATCGAAGAGCATTATGCCGCTGGACTTAGTCTCGTACAAACAAAAACCAATTAAGACAAAGACAAGGACAGAAACAAGGACAAAAACAAAAACAAAAACGAAAACAAAAACAAAAACGAAAACAAAAACAAAAACGAAAACAAAAACGAGAACAAAAACGAAAACAAACACGAAAACAAAAACGAAAACAAAAACGAAAACAAAAACGAAAACAAAAACGAAAACAAAAACGAAAACAAAAACGAAATCAAAAACGAAAACAAAAACGAAAACAAAAACGAAAACAAAAACGAAAACAAAAACGAAAACAAAAACGAAAACAAAAACGAAAACAAAAACGAAAACAAAAACATCATCGAGATACATCGATCAGCACGAATCGCGTACCTAGCGAAACATATCTGTTATTCTTCTATCAAATCAGAAACTTTCTTTCGATCGGTGAGAATTGTTAGTAAAGAACATTTGATATATAACTATAGCGCGGGAATTGATGTAGCTTCTCGCTCGCTTCGCTCGCTCTTATAAAACTAGCCTAACCTCAAAACCGATCCCGCGCGTCTGTAAATTATCGGAAAATCGCGGTCTTTTCGAAAAACGAACGCAAGGTGGATTGGTTTTAGGTAAGGCTATAACATTCCGAGCGAGCGCAGCGAGCGAGCAACTCGTAAAGGTGAGTCGCAACCCAATGATTTTGACCGTAGGGACTTTTAAGTATTCGCAACAGCCCTAGGAGCGACACGCCGCTGGACTTGGTCGTGTGGGATCGAAGAGCATTATGCCGCTGGACTTAGTCTCGTACAAACAAAAACCAATTAAGACAAAGACAAGGACAGAAACAAGGACAAAAACAAAAACAAAATCAAAAACAAAAACAAAAACAAAAACGAAAACGAAAACAAAAACGAAAACAAACACGAAAACAAAAACGAAAACAAAAACGAAAACAAAAACGAAAACAAAAACGAAAACAAAAACGAAAACAAAAACGAAAACAAAAACGAAATCAAAAACGAAAACAAAAACGAAAACAAAAACGAAAACAAAAACGAAAACAACAACATCATCGAGATACATCGATCAGCACGAATCGCGTACCTAGCGAAACATATCTGTTATTCTTCTATCAAATCAGAAACTTTCTTTCGATCGGTGAGAATTGTTAGTAAAGAACATTTGATATATAACTATAGCGCGGGAATTGATGTAGCTTCACGCTCGCTTCGCTCGCTCTTATAAAACTAGCCTAACCTCAAAACCGATCCCGCGCGTCTGTAAATTATCGGAAAATCGCGGTCTTTTCGAAAAACGAACGCAAGGTGGATTGGTTTTAGGTAAGGCTATAACATTCCGAGCGAGCGCAGCGAGCGAGCAACTCGTAAAGGTGAGTCGCAACCCAATGATTTTGACCGTAGGGACTTTTAAGTATTCGCAACAGCCCTAGGAGCGACACGCCGCTGGACTTGGTCGTGTGCGATCGAAGAGCATTATGCCGCTGGACTTAGTCTCGTACAAACAAAAACCAATTAAGACAAAGACAAGGACAGAAACAAGGACAAAAACAAAAACAAAAACGAAAACAAAAACAAAAACGAAAACAAAAACGAAAACAAAAACGAAAACAAACACGAAAACAAAAACGAAAACAAAAACGAAAACAAAAACGAAAACAAAAACGAAAACAAAAACGAAAACAAAAACGAAAACAAAAACGAAAACAAAAACGAAATCAAAAACGAAAACAAAAACGAAAACAAAAACGAAAACAAAAACGAAAACAAAAACGAAAACAAAAACGAAAACAAAAACGAAAACAAAAACGAAAACAAAAACGAAAACAAAAAAGAAAACAAAAACGAAAACGAAAACGAAAACAAAAACGAAAACAAACACGAAAACAAAAACGAAAACAAAAACGAAAACAAAAACGAAAACAAAAACGAAAACAAAAACGAAAACAAAAACGAAAACAAAAAAGAAAACAAAAACGAAAACAAAAACGAAAACAAAAACGAAAACAAAAACGAAAACAAAAACGAAAACAAAAACGAAAACAAAAACGAAAACAAAAACGAAAACAAAAAAGAAAACAAAAACGAAAACGAAAACGAAAACAAAAACGAAAACAAACACGAAAACAAAAACGAAAACAAAAACGAAAACAAAAACGAAAACAAAAACGAAAACAAATACGAAAACAAAAACGAAAACAAAAACGAAAACAAAAACGAAAACAAAAACGAAAACAAAAACGAAAACAAAAACGAAAACAAAAACATCATCGAGATACATTGATCAGCACGAATCGCGTACCTAGCGAAACATATCTGTTATTCTTCTATCAAATCAGAAACTTTCTTTCGATCGGTGAGAATTGTTAGTAAAGAACATTTGATATATAACTATAGCGCGGGAATTGATGTAGCTTCTCGCTCGCTTCGCTCGCTCTTATAAAACTAGCCTAACCTCAAAACCGATCCCGCGCGTCTGTAAATTATCGGAAAATCGCGGTCTTTTCGAAAAACGAACGCAAGGTGGATTGGTTTTAGGTAAGGCTATAACATTCCGAGCGAGCGCAGCGAGCGAGCAACTCGTAAAGGTGAGTCGCAACCCAATGATTTTGACCGTAGGGACTTTTAAGTATTCGCAACAGCCCTAGGAGCGACACGCCGCTGGACTTGGTCGTGTGCGATCGAAGAGCATTATGCCGCTGGACTTAGTCTCGTACAAACAGAAACCAATTAAGACAAAGACAAGGACAGAAACAAGGACAAAAACAAAAACAAAATCAAAAACAAAAACAAAAACAAAAACGAAAACGAAAACAAAAACGAAAACAAACACGAAAACAAAAACGAAAACAAAAACGAAAACAAAAACGAAAACAAAAACGAAAACAAAAACGAAAACAAAAACGAAAACAAAAACGAAATCAAAAACGAAAACAAAAACGAAAACAAAAACGAAAACAAAAACGAAAACAACAACATCATCGAGATACATCGATCAGCACGAATCGCGTACCTAGCGAAACATATCTGTTATTCTTCTATCAAATCAGAAACTTTCTTTCGATCGGTGAGAATTGTTAGTAAAGAACATTTGATATATAACTATAGCGCGGGAATTGATGTAGCTTCTCGCTCGCTTCGCTCGCTCTTATAAAACTAGCCTAACCTCAAAACCGATCCCGCGCGTCTGTAAATTATCGGAAAATCGCGGTCTTTTCGAAAAACGAACGCAAGGTGGATTGGTTTTAGGTAAGGCTATAACATTCCGAGCGAGCGCAGCGAGCGAGCAACTCGTAAAGGTGAGTCGCAACCCAATGATTTTGACCGTAGGGACTTTTAAGTATTCGCAACAGCCCTAGGAGCGACACGCCGCTGGACTTGGTCGTGTGCGATCGAAGAGCATTATGCCGCTGGACTTAGTCTCGTACAAACAAAAACCAATTAAGACAAAGACAAGGACAGAAACAAGGACAAAAACAAAAACAAAAACGAAAACAAAAACAAAAACGAAAACAAAAACGAAAACAAAAACGAAAACAAACACGAAAACAAAAACGAAAACAAAAACGAAAACAAAAACGAAAACAAAAACGAAAACAAAAACGAAAACAAAAACGAAAACAAAAACGAAATCAAAAACGAAAACAAAAACGAAAACAAAAACGAAAACAAAAACGAAAACAAAAACGAAAACAAAAACGAAAACAAAAACGAAAACAAAAACGAAAACAAAAACGAAAACAAAAAAGAAAACAAAAACGAAAACGAAAACGAAAACAAAAACGAAAACAAACACGAAAACAAAAACGAAAACAAAAACGAAAACAAAAACGAAAACAAAAACGAAAACCAAAACGAAAACAAAAACGAAAACAAAAACAAAAACGAAAACAAAAACGAAAACAAAAACGAAAACAAAAACGAAAACAAAAACGAAAACAAAAACGAAAACAAAAACGAAAACAAAAACAAAAACGAAAACAAAAACGAAAACAAAAACAAAAACGAAAACAAAAACGAAAACAAAAACGAAAACAAAAACAAAAACGAAAACAAAAACGAAAACAAAAACGAAAACAAAAACGAAAACAAAAACGAAAACAAAAACGAAAACAAAAACGAAAACAAAAACGAAAACAAAAACGAAAACAAAAAAGAAAACAAAAACGAAAACAAAAACGAAAACAAAAAAGAAAACAAAAACGAAAACAAAAACGAAAACAAACACGAAAAGAAAAACGAAAACAAAAACGAAAACAAAAACGAAAACAAAAACGAAAACAAAAACATCATCGAGATACATCGATCAGCACGAATCGCGTACCTAGCGAAACATATCTGTTATTCTTCTATCAAATCAGAAACTTTCTTTCGATCGGTGAGAATTGTTAGTAAAGAACATTTGATATATAACTATAGCGCGGGAATTGATGTAGCTTCTCGCTCGCTTCGCTCGCTCTTATAAAACTAGCCTAACCTCAAAACCGATCCCGCGCGTCTGTAAATTATCGGAAAATCGCGGTCTTTTCGAAAAACGAACGCAAGGTGGATTGGTTTTAGGTAAGGCTATAACATTCCGAGCGAGCGCATCGAGCGAGCAACTCGTAAAGGTGAGTCGCAACCCAATGATTTTGACCGTAGGGACTTTTAAGTATTCGCAACAGCCCTAGGAGCGACACGCCGCTGGACTTGGTCGTGTGCGATCGAAGAGCATTATGCCGCTGGACTTAGTCTCGTACAAACAAAAACCAATTAAGACAAAGACAAGGACAGAAACAAGGACAAAAACAAAAACAAAAACGAAAACAAAAACAAAAACGAAAACAAAAACGAAAACAAAAACGAAATCAAAAACGAAAACAAAAACGAAAACAAAAACGAAAACAAAAACGAAAACAAAAACGAAAACAAAAACGAAAACAAAAACGAAAACAAAAACGAAAACAAAAAAGAAAACAAAAACGAAAACGAAAACGAAAACAAAAACGAAAACAAACACGAAAACAAAAACGAAAACAAAAACGAAAACAAAAACGAAAACAAAAACGAAAACAAAAACATCATCGAGATACATCGATCAGCACGAATCGCGTACCTAGCGAAACATATCTGTTATTCTTCTATCAAATCAGAAACTTTCTTTCGATCGGTGAGAATTGTTAGTAAAGAACATTTGATATATAACTATAGCGCGGGAATTGATGTAGCTTCTCGCTCGCTTCGCTCGCTCTTATAAAACTAGCCTAACCTCAAAACCGATCCCGCGCGTCTGTAAATTATCGGAAAATCGCGGTCTTTTCGAAAAACGAACGCAAGGTGGATTGGTTTTAGGTAAGGCTATAACATTCCGAGCGAGCGCAGCGAGCGAGCAACTCGTAAAGGTGAGTCGCAACCCAATGATTTTGACCGTAGGGACTTTTAAGTATTCGCAACAGCCCTAGGAGCGACACGCCGCTGGACTTGGTCGTGTGCGATCGAAGAGCATTATGCCGCTGGACTTAGTCTCGTACAAACAAAAACCAATTAAGACAAAGACAAGGACAGAAACAAGGACAAAAACAAAAACAAAATCAAAAACAAAAACAAAAACAAAAACGAAAACGAAAACAAAAACGAAAACAAACACGAAAACAAAAACGAAAACAAAAACGAAAACAAAAACGAAAACAAAAACGAAAACAAAAACGAAAACAAAAACGAAAACAAAAACGAAATCAAAAACGAAAACAAAAACGAAAACAAAAACGAAAACAAAAACGAAAACAACAACATCATCGAGATACATCGATCAGCACGAATCGCGTACCTAGCGAAACATATCTGCTATTCTTCTATCAAATCAGAAACTTTCTTTCGATCGGTGAGAATTGTTAGTAAAGAACATTTGATATATAACTATAGCGCGGGAATTGATGTAGCTTCTCGCTCGCTTCGCTCGCTCTTATAAAACTAGCCTAACCTCAAAACCGATCCCGCGCGTCTGTAAATTATCGGAAAATCGCGGTCTTTTCGAAAAACGAACGCAAGGTGGATTGGTTTTAGGTAAGGCTATAACATTCCGAGCGAGCGCAGCGAGCGAGCAACTCGTAAAGGTGAGTCGCAACCCAATGATTTTGACCGTAGGGACTTTTAAGTATTCGCAACAGCCCTAGGAGCGACACGCCGCTGGACTTGGTCGTGTGCGATCGAAGAGCATTATGCCGCTGGACTTAGTCTCGTACAAACAAAAACCAATTAAGACAAAGACAAGGACAGAAACAAGGACAAAAACAAAAACACAAACAAAAACGAAAAGGAAAACAAAAACGAAAACGAAAACAAAAACGAAAACAAAAACGAAAACAAACACGAAAACAAAAACGAAAACAAAAACGAAAACAAAAACGAAAACAAAAACGAAAACAAAAAAGAAAACAAAAACGAAAACAAAAACGAAAACAAACACGAAAACAAAAACGAAAACAAAAACGAAAACAAAAACGAAAACAAAAACGAAAACAAAAACGAAAACAAAAACGAAAACAAAAACGAAAACAAAAACGAAAACAAAAACGAAAACAAAAAAGAAAACAAAAACGAAAACGAAAACGAAAACAAAAACGAAAACAAACACGAAAACAAAAACGAAAACAAAAACGAAAACAAAAACGAAAACAAAAACGAAAACAAAAACGAAAACAAAAACGAAAACAAAAACAAAAACGAAAACAAAAACGAAAACAAAAACGAAAACAAAAACGAAAACAAAAACGAAAACAAAAACGAAAACAAAAACGAAAACAAAAACGAAAACAAAAACAAAAACGAAAACAAAAACGAAAACAAAAACAAAAACGAAAACAAAAACGAAAACAAAAACGAAAACAAAAACAAAAACGAAAACAAAAACGAAAACAAAAACGAAAACAAAAACGAAAACAAAAACGAAAACAAAAACGAAAACAAAAACGAAAACAAAAAAGAAAACAAAAACGAAAACAAAAACGAAAACAAAAAAGAAAACAAAAACGAAAACAAAAACGAAAACAAACACGAAAAGAAAAACGAAAACAAAAACGAAAACAAAAACGAAAACAAAAACGAAAACAAAAACATCATCGAGATACATCGATCAGCACGAATCGCGTACCTAGCGAAACATATCTGTTATTCTTCTATCAAATCAGAAACTTTCTTTCGATCGGTGAGAATTGTTAGTAAAGAACATTTGATATATAACTATAGCGCGGGAATTGATGTAGCTTCTCGCTCGCTTCGCTCGCTCTTATAAAACTAGCCTAACCTCAAAACCGATCCCGCGCGTCTGTAAATTATCGGAAAATCGCGGTCTTTTCGAAAAACGAACGCAAGGTGGATTGGTTTTAGGTAATGCTATAACATTCCGAGCGAGCGCAGCGAGCGAGCAACTCGTAAAGGTGAGTCGCAACCCAATGATTTTGACCGTAGGGACTTTTAAGTATTCGCAACAGCCCTAGGAGCGACACGCCGCTGGACTTGGTCGTGTGCGATCGAAGAGCATTATGCCGCTGGACTTAGTCTCGTACAAACAAAAACCAATTAAGACAAAGACAAGGACAGAAACAAGGACAAAAACAAAAACAAAAACGAAAACAAAAACAAAAACGAAAACAAAAACGAAAACAAAAACGAAAACAAACACGAAAACAAAAACGAAAACAAAAACGAAAACAAAAACGAAAACAAAAACGAAAACAAAAACGAAAACAAAAACGAAAACAAAAACGAAATCAAAAACGAAAACAAAAACGAAAACAAAAACGAAAACAAAAACGAAAACAAACACGAGAACAAAAACGAAAACAAAAACGAAAACAAAAACGAAAACAAAAAAGAAAACAAAAACGAAAACGAAAACGAAAACAAAAACGAAAACAAACACGAAAACAAAAACGAAAACAAAAACGAAAACAAAAACGAAAACAAAAACGAAAACAAAAACATCATCGAGATACATCGATCAGCACGAATCGCGTACCTAGCGAAACATATCTGTTATTCTTCTATCAAATCAGAAACTTTCTTTCGATCGGTGAGAATTGTTAGTAAAGAACATTTGATATATAACTATAGCGCGGGAATTGATGTAGCTTCTCGCTCGCTTCGCTCGCTCTTATAAAACTAGCCTAACCTCAAAACCGATCCCGCGCGTCTGTAAATTATCGGAAAATCGCGGTCTTTTCGAAAAACGAACGCAAGGTGGATTGGTTTTAGGTAAGGCTATAACATTCCGAGCGAGCGCAGCGAGCGAGCAACTCGTAAAGGTGAGTCGCAACCCAATGATTTTGACCGTAGGGACTTTTAAGTATTCGCAACAGCCCTAGGAGCGACACGCCGCTGGACTTGGTCGTGTGCGATCGAAGAGCATTATGCCGCTGGACTTAGTCTCGTACAAACAAAAACCAATTAAGACAAAGACAAGGACAGAAACAAGGACAAAAACAAAAACAAAATCAAAAACAAAAACAAAAACAAAAACGAAAACGAAAACAAAAACGAAAACAAACACGAAAACAAAAACGAAAACAAAAACGAAAACAAAAACGAAAACAAAAACGAAAACAAAAACGAAAACAAAAACGAAAACAAAAACGAAATCAAAAACGAAAACAAAAACGAAAACAAAAACGAAAACAAAAACGAAAACAACAACATCATCGAGATACATCGATCAGCACGAATCGCGTACCTAGCGAAACATATCTGCTATTCTTCTATCAAATCAGAAACTTTCTTTCGATCGGTGAGAATTGTTAGTAAAGAACATTTGATATATAACTATAGCGCGGGAATTGATGTAGCTTCTCGCTCGCTTCGCTCGCTCTTATAAAACTAGCCTAACCTCAAAACCGATCCCGCGCGTCTGTAAATTATCGGAAAATCGCGGTCTTTTCGAAAAACGAACGCAAGGTGGATTGGTTTTAGGTAAGGCTATAACATTCCGAGCGAGCGCAGCGAGCGAGCAACTCGTAAAGGTGAGTCGCAACCCAATGATTTTGACCGTAGGGACTTTTAAGTATTCGCAACAGCCCTAGGAGCGACACGCCGCTGGACTTGGTCGTGTGCGATCGAAGAGCATTATGCCGCTGGACTTAGTCTCGTACAAACAAAAACCAATTAAGACAAAGACAAGGACAGAAACAAGGACAAAAACAAAAACACAAACAAAAACGAAAAGGAAAACAAAAACGAAAACGAAAACAAAAACGAAAACAAACACGAAAACAAAAACGAAAACAAAAACGAAAACAAAAACGAAAACAAAAACGAAAACAAAAACGAAAACAAAAAAGAAAACAAAAACGAAAACAAAAACGAAAACAAACACGAAAACAAAAACGAAAACAAAAACGAAAACAAAAACGAAAACAAAAACGAAAACAAAAACGAAAACAAAAACGAAAACAAAAACGAAAACAAAAACGAAAACAAAAACGAAAACAAAAACGAAAACAAAAACGAAAACAAAAACGAAAACAAAAACATCATCGAGATACATCGATCAGCACGAATCGCGTACCTAGCGAAACATATCTGTTATTCTTCTATCAAATCAGAAACTTTCTTTCGATCGGTGAGAATTGTTAGTAAAGAACATTTGATATATAACTATAGCGCGGGAATTGATGTAGCTTCTCGCTCGCTTCGCTCGCTCTTATAAAACTAGCCTAACCTCAAAACCGATCCCGCGCGTCTGTAAATTATCGGAAAATCGCGGTCTTTTCGAAAAACGAACGCAAGGTGGATTGGTTTTAGGTAAGGCTATAACATTCCGAGCGAGCGCAGCGAGCGAGCAACTCGTAAAGGTGAGTCGCAACCCAATGATTTTGACCGTAGGGACTTTTAAGTATTCGCAACAGCCCTAGGAGCGACACGCCGCTGGACTTGGTCGTGTGCGATCGAAGAGCATTATGCCGCTGGACTTAGTCTCGTACAAACAAAAACCAATTAAGACAAAGACAAGGACAGAAACAAGGACAAAAACAAAAACAAAAACGAAAACAAAAACAAAAACGAAAACAAAAACGAAAACAAAAACGAAAACAAACACGAAAACAAAAACGAAAACAAAAACGAAAACAAAAACGAAAACAAAAACGAAAACAAAAACGAAAACAAAAACGAAAACAAAAACGAAATCAAAAACGAAAACAAAAACGAAAACAAAAACGAAAACAAAAACGAAAACAAAAACGAAAACAAAAACGAAAACAAAAACGAAAACAAAAACGAAAACAAAAACGAAAACAAAAAAGAAAACAAAAACGAAAACGAAAACGAAAACAAAAACGAAAACAAACACGAAAACAAAAACGAAAACAAAAACGAAAACAAAAACGAAAACAAAAACGAAAACAAAAACGAAAACAAAAACGAAAACAAAAACAAAAACGAAAACAAAAACGAAAACAAAAACGAAAACAAAAACGAAAACAAAAACGAAAACAAAAACGAAAACAAAAACGAAAACAAAAACAAAAACGAAAACAAAAACGAAAACAAAAACAAAAACGAAAACAAAAACGAAAACAAAAACGAAAACAAAAACAAAAACGAAAACAAAAACGAAAACAAAAACGAAAACAAAAACGAAAACAAAAACGAAAACAAAAACGAAAACAAAAACGAAAACAAAAACGAAAACAAAAACGAAAACAAAAAAGAAAACAAAAACGAAAACAAAAACGAAAACAAAAAAGAAAACAAAAACGAAAAAAAAAACGAAAACAAACACGAAAAGAAAAACGAAAACAAAAACGAAAACAAAAACGAAAACAAAAACGAAAACAAAAACATCATCGAGATACATCGATCAGCACGAATCGCGTACCTAGCGAAACATATCTGTTATTCTTCTATCAAATCAGAAACTTTCTTTCGATCGGTGAGAATTGTTAGTAAAGAACATTTGATATATAACTATAGCGCGGGAATTGATGTAGCTTCTCGCTCGCTTCGCTCGCTCTTATAAAACTAGCCTAACCTCAAAACCGATCCCGCGCGTCTGTAAATTATCGGAAAATCGCGGTCTTTTCGAAAAACGAACGCAAGGTGGATTGGTTTTAGGTAAGGCTATAACATTCCGAGCGAGCGCAGCGAGCGAGCAACTCGTAAAGGTGAGTCGCAACCCAATGATTTTGACCGTAGGGACTTTTAAGTATTCGCAACAGCCCTAGGAGCGACACGCCGCTGGACTTGGTCGTGTGCGATCGAAGAGCATTATGCCGCTGGACTTAGTCTCGTACAAACAAAAACCAATTAAGACAAAGACAAGGACAGAAACAAGGACAAAAACAAAAACAAAAACGAAAACAAAAACAAAAACGAAAACAAAAACGAAAACAAAAACGAAAACAAACACGAAAACAAAAACGAAAACAAAAACGAAAACAAAAACGAAAACAAAAACGAAAACAAAAACGAAAACAAAAACGAAAACAAAAACGAAATCAAAAACGAAAACAAAAACGAAAACAAAAACGAAAACAAAAACGAAAACAAAAACGAAAACAAAAACGAAAACAAAAACGAAAACAAAAACGAAAACAAAAAAGAAAACAAAAACGAAAACGAAAACGAAAACAAAAACGAAAACAAACACGAAAACAAAAACGAAAACAAAAACGAAAACAAAAACGAAAACAAAAACGAAAACAAAAACGAAAACAAAAACGAAAACAAAAACGAAAACAAAAACGAAAACAAAAACGAAAACAAAAACGAAAACAAAAACGAAAACAAAAACGAAAACAAAAACGAAAACAAAAACATCATCGAGATACATCGATCAGCACGAATCGCGTACCTAGCGAAACATATCTGTTATTCTTCTATCAAATCAGAAACTTTCTTTCGATCGGTGAGAATTGTTAGTAAAGAACATTTGATATATAACTATAGCGCGGGAATTGATGTAGCTTCTCGCTCGCTTCGCTCGCTCTTATAAAACTAGCCTAACCTCAAAACCGATCCCGCGCGTCTGTAAATTATCGGAAAATCGCGGTCTTTTCGAAAAACGAACGCAAGGTGGATTGGTTTTAGGTAAGGCTATAACATTCCGAGCGAGCGCAGCGAGCGAGCAACTCGTAAAGGTGAGTCGCAACCCAATGATTTTGACCGTAGGGACTTTTAAGTATTCGCAACAGCCCTAGGAGCGACACGCCGCTGGACTTGGTCGTGTGCGATCGAAGAGCATTATGCCGCTGGACTTAGTCTCGTACAAACAAAAACCAATTAAGACAAAGACGAGGACAGAAACAAGGACAAAAACAAAAACAAAAACAAAAACGAAAACAAAAACGAAAACAAAAACGAAAACAAAAACGAAATCAAAAACGAAAACAAAAACGAAAACAAAAACGAAAACAAAAACGAAAACAAAAACGAAAACAAAAACGAAAACAAAAACGAAAACAAAAACGAAAACAAAAAAGAAAACAAAAACGAAAACGAAAACGAAAACAAAAACGAAAACAAACACGAAAACAAAAACGAAAACAAAAACGAAAACAAAAACGAAAACAAAAACGAAAACAAAAACGAAAACAAAAACGAAAACAAAAACGAAAACAAAAACGAAAACAAAAACGAAAACAAAAACGAAAACAAAAACGAAAACAAAAACGAAAACAAAAACGAAAACAAAAACATCATCGAGATACATCGATCAGCACGAATCGCGTACCTAGCGAAACATATCTGTTATTCTTCTATCAAATCAGAAACTTTCTTTCGATCGGTGAGAATTGTTAGTAAAGAACATTTGATATATAACTATAGCGCGGGAATTGATGTAGCTTCTCGCTCGCTTCGCTCGCTCTTATAAAACTAGCCTAACCTCAAAACCGATCCCGCGCGTCTGTAAATTATCGGAAAATCGCGGTCTTTTCGAAAAACGAACGCAAGGTGGATTGGTTTTAGGTAAGGCTATAACATTCCGAGCGAGCGCAGCGAGCGAGCAACTCGTAAAGGTGAGTCGCAACCCAATGATTTTGACCGTAGGGACTTTTAAGTATTCGCAACAGCCCTAGGAGCGACACGCCGCTGGACTTGGTCGTGTGCGATCGAAGAGCATTATGCCGCTGGACTTAGTCTCGTACAAACAAAAACCAATTAAGACAAAGACAAGGACAGAAACAAGGACAAAAACAAAAACAAAAACGAAAACAAAAACAAAAACGAAAACAAAAACGAAAACAAAAACGAAAACAAACACGAAAACAAAAACGAAAACAAAAACGAAAACAAAAACGAAAACAAAAACGAAAACAAAAACGAAAACAAAAACGAAAACAAAAACGAAATCAAAAACGAAAACAAAAACGAAAACAAAAACGAAAACAAAAACGAAAACAAAAACGAAAACAAAAACGAACACAAAAACGAAAACAAAAACGAAAACAAAAACGAAAACAAAAAAGAAAACAAAAACGAAAACGAAAACGAAAACAAAAACGAAAACAAACACGAAAACAAAAACGAAAACAAAAACGAAAACAAAAACGAAAACAAAAACGAAAACAAAAACGAAAACAAAAACGAAAACAAAAACGAAAACAAAAACGAAAACAAAAACGAAAACAAAAACGAAAACAAAAACGAAAACAAAAACGAAAACAAAAACATCATCGAGATACATCGATCAGCACGAATCGCGTACCTAGCGAAACATATCTGTTATTCTTCTATCAAATCAGAAACTTTCTTTCGATCGGTGAGAATTGTTAGTAAAGAACATTTGATATATAACTATAGCGCGGGAATTGATGTAGCTTCTCGCTCGCTTCGCTCGCTCTTATAAAACTAGCCTAACCTCAAAACCGATCCCGCGCGTCTGTAAATTATCGGAAAATCGCGGTCTTTTCGAAAAACGAACGCAAGGTGGATTGGTTTTAGGTAAGGCTATAACATTCCGAGCGAGCGCAGCGAGCGAGCAACTCGTAAAGGTGAGTCGCAACCCAATGATTTTGACCGTAGGGACTTTTAAGTATTCGCAACAGCCCTAGGAGCGACACGCCGCTGGACTTGGTCGTGTGCGATCGAAGAGCATTATGCCGCTGGACTTAGTCTCGTACAAACAAAAACCAATTAAGACAAAGACAAGGACAGAAACAAGGACAAAAACAAAAACACAAACAAAAACGAAAAGGAAAACAAAAACAAAAACGAAAACAAAAACGAAAACAAAAACAAAAACGAAAACAAAAACGAAAACAAAAACGAAAACAAACACGAAAACAAAAACGAAAACAAAAACGAAAACAAAAACGAAAACAAAAACGAAAACAAAAACGAAAACAAAAACGAAAACAAAAACACAAACAAAAACGAAAAGGAAAACAAAAACAAAAACGAAAACAAAAACGAAAACAAAAACAAAAACGAAAACAAAAACGAAAACAAAAACGAAAACAAAAACAAAAACGAAAACAAAAACGAAAACAAAAACGAAAACAAACACGAAAACAAAAACGAAAACAAAAACGAAAACAAAAACGAAAACAAAAACGAAAACAAAAACGAAAACAAAAACGAAAAGGAAAACGAAAACAAAAACGAAAACAAACACGAAAACAAAAACGAAAACAAAAACGAAAACAAAAACGAAAACAAAAACGAAAACAAAAACGAAAACAAAAACGAAAACAAAAACAAAAACGAAAACAAAAACGAAAACAAAAACAAAAACGAAAACAAAAACGAAAACAAAAACGAAAACAAACACGAAAACAAAAACGAAAACAAAAACGAAAACAAAAACGAAAACAAAAACGAAAACAAAAACGAAATCAAAAACGAAAACAAAAACGAAAACAAAAACGAAAACAAAAACGAAAACAAAAACGAAAACAAAAACGAAAACAAAAACGAAAACAAAAACGAAAACAAAAACGAAAACAAAAACGAAAACAAAAACGAAAACAAAAACGAAAACAAAAACATCATCGAGATACATCGATCAGCACGAATCGCGTACCTAGCGAAACATATCTGTTATTCTTCTATCAAATCAGAAACTTTCTTTCGATCGGTGAGAATTGTTAGTAAAGAACATTTGATATATAACTATAGCGCGGGAATTGATGTAGCTTCTCGCTCGCTTCGCTCGCTCTTATAAAACTAGCCTAACCTCAAAACCGATCCCGCGCGTCTGTAAATTATCGGAAAATCGCGGTCTTTTCGAAAAACGAACGCAAGGTGGATTGGTTTTAGGTAAGGCTATAACATTCCGAGCGAGCGCAGCGAGCGAGCAACTCGTAAAGGTGAGTCGCAACCCAATGATTTTGACCGTAGGGACTTTTAAGTATTCGCAACAGCCCTAGGAGCGACACGCCGCTGGACTTGGTCGTGTGCGATCGAAGAGCATTATGCCGCTGGACTTAGTCTCGTACAAACAAAAACCAATTAAGACAAAGACAAGGACAGAAACAAGGACAAAAACAAAAACACAAACAAAAACGAAAAGGAAAACAAAAACAAAAACGAAAACAAAAACGAAAACAAAAACAAAAACAAAAACGAAAACAAAAACGAAAACAAAAACGAAAACAAACACGAAAACAAAAACGAAAACAAAAACGAAAACAAAAACGAAAACAAAAACGAAAACAAAAACGAAAACAAAAACGAAAACAAAAACACAAACAAAAACGAAAAGGAAAACAAAAACAAAAACGAAAACAAAAACGAAAACAAAAACAAAAACGAAAACAAAAACGAAAACAAAAACGAAAACAAAAACAAAAACAAAAACGAAAACAAAAACGAAAACAAGAACGAAAACAAACACGAAAACAAAAACGAAAACAAAAACGAAAACAAAAACGAAAACAAAAACGAAAACAAAAACGAAAACAAAAACGAAAAGGAAAACGAAAACAAAAACGAAAACAAACACGAAAACAAAAACGAAAACAAAAACGAAAACAAAAACGAAAACAAAAACGAAAACAAAAACGAAAACAAAAACGAAAACAAAAACAAAAACGAAAACAAAAACGAAAACAAAAACGAAAACAAACACGAAAACAAAAACGAAAACAAAAACGAAAACAAAAACGAAAACAAAAACGAAAACAAAAACGAAAACAAAAACAAAAACGAAAACAAAAACGAAAACAAAAACGAAAACAAACACGAAAACAAAAACGAAAACAAAAACGAAAACAAAAACGAAAACAAAAACGAAAACAAAAACGAAAACAAAAACGAAAAGGAAAACGAAAACAAAAACGAAAACAAACACGAAAACAAAAACGAAAACAAAAACGAAAACAAAAACGAAAACAAAAACGAAAACAAAAACGAAAACAAAAACGAAAACAAAAACGAAAACAAAAACAAAAACGAAAACAAAAACGAAAACAAAAACAAAAACGAAAACAAAAACGAAAACAAAAACGAAAACAAACACGAAAAGAAAAACGAAAACAAAAACGAAAACAAAAACGAAATCAAAAACGAAAACAAAAACATCATCGAGATACATCGATCAGCACGAATCGCGTACCTAGCGAAACATATCTGTTATTCTTCTATCAAATCAGAAACTTTCTTTCGATCGGTGAGAATTGTTAGTAAAGAACATTTGATATATAACTATAGCGCGGGAATTGATGTAGCTTCTCGCTCGCTTCGCTCGCTCTTATAAAACTAGCCTAACCTCAAAACCGATCCCGCGCGTCTGTAAATTATCGGAAAATCGCGGTCTTTTCGAAAAACGAACGCAAGGTGGATTGGTTTTAGGTAAGGCTATAACATTCCGAGCGAGCGCAGCGAGCGAGCAACTCGTAAAGGTGAGTCGCAACCCAATGATTTTGACCGTAGGGACTTTTAAGTATTCGCAACAGCCCTAGGAGCGACACGCCGCTGGACTTGGTCGTGTGCGATCGAAGAGCATTATGCCGCTGGACTTAGTCTCGTACAAACAAAAACCAATTAAGACAAAGACAAGGACAGAAACAAGGACAAAAACAAAAACACAAACAAAAACGAAAAGGAAAACAAAAACAAAAACGAAAACAAAAACGAAAACAAAAACAAAAACAAAAACGAAAACAAAAACGAAAACAAAAACGAAAACAAACACGAAAACAAAAACGAAAACAAAAACGAAAACAAAAACGAAAACAAAAACGAAAACAAAAACGAAAACAAAAACGAAAACAAAAACACAAACAAAAACGAAAAGGAAAACAAAAACAAAAACGAAAACAAAAACGAAAACAAAAACAAAAACGAAAACAAAAACGAAAACAAAAACGAAAACAAAAACAAAAACGAAAACAAAAACGAAAACAAGAACGAAAACAAACACGAAAACAAAAACGAAAACAAAAACGAAAACAAAAACGAAAACAAAAACGAAAACAAAAACGAAAACAAAAACGAAAAGGAAAACGAAAACAAAAACGAAAACAAACACGAAAACAAAAACGAAAACAAAAACGAAAACAAAAACGAAAACAAAAACGAAAACAAAAACGAAAACAAAAACGAAAACAAAAACAAAAACGAAAACAAAAACGAAAACAAAAACGAAAACAAACACGAAAACAAAAACGAAAACAAAAACGAAAACAAAAACGAAAACAAAAACGAAAACAAAAACGAAAACAAAAACAAAAACGAAAACAAAAACGAAAACAAAAACGAAAACAAACACGAAAACAAAAACGAAAACAAAAACGAAAACAAAAACGAAAACAAAAACGAAAACAAAAACGAAAACAAAAACGAAAAGGAAAACGAAAACAAAAACGAAAACAAACACGAAAACAAAAACGAAAACAAAAACGAAAACAAAAACGAAAACAAAAACGAAAACAAAAACGAAAACAAAAACGAAAACAAAAACAAAAACGAAAACAAAAACGAAAACAAAAACAAAAACGAAAACAAAAACGAAAACAAAAACGAAAACAAACACGAAAACAAAAACGAAAACAAAAACGAAAACAAAAACGAAATCAAAAACGAAAACAAAAACATCATCGAGATACATCGATCAGCACGAATCGCGTACCTAGCGAAACATATCTGTTATTCTTCTATCAAATCAGAAACTTTCTTTCGATCGGTGAGAATTGTTAGTAAAGAACATTTGATATATAACTATAGCGCGGGAATTGATGTAGCTTCTCGCTCGCTTCGCTCGCTCTTATAAAACTAGCCTAACCTCAAAACCGATCCCGCGCGTCTGTAAATTATCGGAAAATCGCGGTCTTTTCGAAAAACGAACGCAAGGTGGATTGGTTTTAGGTAAGGCTATAACATTCCGAGCGAGCGCAGCGAGCGAGCAACTCGTAAAGGTGAGTCGCAACCCAATGATTTTGACCGTAGGGACTTTTAAGTATTCGCAACAGCCCTAGGAGCGACACGCCGCTGGACTTGGTCGTGTGCGATCGAAGAGCATTATGCCGCTGGACTTAGTCTCGTACAAACAAAAACCAATTAAGACAAAGACAAGGACAGAAACAAGGACAAAAACAAAAACACAAACAAAAACGAAAAGGAAAACAAAAACGAAAACGAAAACAAAAACGAAAACAAACACGAAAACAAAAACGAAAACAAAAACGAAAACAAAAACGAAAACAAAAACGAAAACAAAAACGAAAACAAAAAAGAAAACAAAAACGAAAACAAAAACGAAAACAAACACGAAAACAAAAACGAAAACAAAAACGAAAACAAAAACGAAAACAAAAACGAAAACAAAAACGAAAACAAAAACGAAAACAAAAACGAAAACAAACACGAAAAGAAAAACGAAAACAAAAACGAAAACAAAAACGAAAACAAAAACGAAAACAAAAACATCATCGAGATACATCGATCAGCACGAATCGCGTACCTAGCGAAACATATCTGTTATTCTTCTATCAAATCAGAAACTTTCTTTCGATCGGTGAGAATTGTTAGTAAAGAACATTTGATATATAACTATAGCGCGGGAATTGATGTAGCTTCTCGCTCGCTTCGCTCGCTCTTATAAAACTAGCCTAACCTCAAAACCGATCCCGCGCGTCTGTAAATTATCGGAAAATCGCGGTCTTTTCGAAAAACGAACGCAAGGTGGATTGGTTTTAGGTAAGGCTATAACATTCCGAGCGAGCGCAGCGAGCGAGCAACTCGTAAAGGTGAGTCGCAACCCAATGATTTTGACCGTAGGGACTTTTAAGTATTCGCAACAGCCCTAGGAGCGACACGCCGCTGGACTTGGTCGTGTGGGATCGAAGAGCATTATGCCGCTGGACTTAGTCTCGTACAAACAAAAACCAATTAAGACAAAGACAAGGACAGAAACAAGGACAAAAACAAAAACACAAACAAAAACGAAAAGGAAAACAAAAACGAAAACGAAAACAAAAACGAAAACAAACACGAAAACAAAAACGAAAACAAAAACGAAAACAAAAACGAAAACAAAAACGAAAACAAAAACGAAAACAAAAAAGAAAACAAAAACGAAAACAAAAACGAAAACAAACACGAAAACAAAAACGAAAACAAAAACGAAAACAAAAACGAAAACAAAAACGAAAACAAAAACGAAAACAAAAACGAAAACAAAAACGAAAACAAAAACGAAAACAAAAACGAAAACAAACACGAAAACAAAAACGAAAACAAAAACGAAAACAAAAACGTAAACAAAAACGGAAACAAAAACGAAAACAAAAACGAAAACAAAAACGAAAACAAAAACGAAAACAAAAACGAAAACAAAAACGAAAACAAAAACGAAAACAAAAACGAAAACAAAAACATCATCGAGATACATCGATCAGCACGAATCGCGTACCTAGCGAAACATATCTGTTATTCTTCTATCAAATCAGAAACTTTCTTTCGATCGGTGAGAATTGTTAGTAAAGAACATTTGATATATAACAATAGCGCGGGAATTGATGTAGCTTCTCGCTCGCTTCGCTCGCTCTTATAAAACTAGCCTAACCTCAAAACCGATCCCGCGCGTCTGTAAATTATCGGAAAATCGCGGTCTTTTCGAAAAACGAACGCAAGGTGGATTGGTTTTAGGTAAGGCTATAACATTCCGAGCGAGCGCAGCGAGCGAGCAACTCGTAAATGTGAGTCGCAACCCAATGATTTTGACCGTAGGGACTTTTAAGTATTCGCAACAGCCCTAGGAGCGACACGCCGCTGGACTTGGTCGTGTGGGATCGAAGAGCATTATGCCGCTGGACTTAGTCTCGTACAAACAAAAACCAATTAAGACAAAGACAAGGACAGAAACAAGGACAAAAACAAAAACAAAATCAAAAACAAAAACAAAAACAAAAACGAAAACGAAAACAAAAACGAAAACAAACACGAAAACAAAAACGAAAACAAAAACGAAAACAAAAACGAAAACAAAAACGAAAACAAAAAACGAAAACAAAAACGAAAACAAAAACGAAATCAAAAACGAAAACAAAAACGAAAACAAAAACGAAAACAAAAACGAAAACAACAACATCATCGAGATACATCGATCAGCACGAATCGCGTACCTAGCGAAACATATCTGTTATTCTTCTATCAAATCAGAAACTTTCTTTCGATCGGTGAGAATTGTTAGTAAAGAACATTTGATATATAACTATAGCGCGGGAATTGATGTAGCTTCTCGCTCGCTTCGCTCGCTCTTATAAAACTAGCCTAACCTCAAAACCGATCCCGCGCGTCTGTAAATTATCGGAAAATCGCGGTCTTTTCGAAAAACGAACGCAAGGTGGATTGGTTTTAGGTAAGGCTATAACATTCCGAGCGAGCGCAGCGAGCGAGCAACTCGTAAAGGTGAGTCGCAACCCAATGATTTTGACCGTAGGGACTTTTAAGTATTCGCAACAGCCCTAGGAGCGACACGCCGCTGGACTTGGTCGTGTGCGATCGAAGAGCATTATGCCGCTGGACTTAGTCTCGTACAAACAAAAACCAATTAAGACAAAGACAAGGACAGAAACAAGGACAAAAACAAAAACACAAACAAAAACGAAAAGGAAAACAAAAACAAAAACGAAAACAAAAACGAAAACAAAAACAAAAACGAAAACAAAAACGAAAACAAAAACGAAAACAAACACGAAAACAAAAACGAAAACAAAAACGAAAACAAAAACGAAAACAAAAACGAAAACAAAAACGAAAACAAAAACGAAAACAAAAACACAAACAAAAACGAAAAGGAAAACAAAAACAAAAACGAAAACAAAAACGAAAACAAAAACAAAAACGAAAACAAAAACGAAAACAAAAACGAAAACAAAAACGAAAACAAAAACGAAAACAAAAACGAAAACAAAAACAAAAACGAAAACAAAAACGAAAACAAAAACGAAAACAAAAACGAAAACAAAAACGAAAACAAAAACGAAAACAAAAACGAAAACAAAAACGAAAACAAAAAAGAAAACAAAAAAGAAAACAAAAAAGAAAACAAAAAAGAAAACAAAAACGAAAACAAAAACGAAAACAAAAACGAAAACAAAAACGAAAACAAAAACGAAAACAAAAACGAAAACAAAAACGAAAACAAAAACATCATCGAGATACATCGATCAGCACGAATCGCGTACCTAGCGAAACATATCTGTTATTCTTCTATCAAATCAGAAACTTTCTTTCGATCGGTGAGAATTGTTAGTAAAGAACATTTGATATATAACTATAGCGCGGGAATTGATGTAGCTTCTCGCTCGCTTCGCTCGCTCTTATAAAACTAGCCTAACCTCAAAACCGATCCCGCGCGTCTGTAAATTATCGGAAAATCGCGGTCTTTTCGAAAAACGAACGCAAGGTGGATTGGTTTTAGGTAAGGCTATAACATTCCGAGCGAGCGCAGCGAGCGAGCAACTCGTAAAGGTGAGTCGCAACCCAATGATTTTGACCGTAGGGACTTTTAAGTATTCGCAACAGCCCTAGGAGCGACACGCCGCTGGACTTGGTCGTGTGGGATCGAAGAGCATTATGCCGCTGGACTTAGTCTCGTACAAACAAAAACCAATTAAGACAAAGACAAGGACAGAAACAAGGACAAAAACAAAAACAAAATCAAAAACAAAAACAAAAACGAAAACGAAAACAAAAACGAAAACAAACACGAAAACAAAAACGAAAACAAAAACGAAAACAAAAACGAAAACAAAAACGAAAACAAAAACGAAAACAAAAACGAAAACAAAAACGAAATCAAAAACGAAAACAAAAACGAAAACAAAAACGAAAACAAAAACGAAAACAACAACATCATCGAGATACATCGATCAGCACGAATCGCGTACCTAGCGAAACATATCTGTTATTCTTCTATCAAATCAGAAACTTTCTTTCGATCGGTGAGAATTGTTAGTAAAGAACATTTGATATATAACTATAGCGCGGGAATTGATGTAGCTTCTCGCTCGCTTCGCTCGCTCTTATAAAACTAGCCTAACCTCAAAACCGATCCCGCGCGTCTGTAAATTATCGGAAAATCGCGGTCTTTTCGAAAAACGAACGCAAGGTGGATTGGTTTTAGGTAAGGCTATAACATTCCGAGCGAGCGCAGCGAGCGAGCAACTCGTAAAGGTGAGTCGCAACCCAATGATTTTGACCGTAGGGACTTTTAAGTATTCGCAACAGCCCTAGGAGCGACACGCCGCTGGACTTGGTCGTGTGCGATCGAAGAGCATTATGCCGCTGGACTTAGTCTCGTACAAACAAAAACCAATTAAGACAAAGACAAGGACAGAAACAAGGACAAAAACAAAAACAAAAACGAAAACAAAAACAAAAACGAAAACAAAAACGAAAACAAAAACGAAAACAAACACGAAAACAAAAACGAAAACAAAAACGAAAACAAAAACGAAAACAAAAACGAAAACAAAAACGAAAACAAAAACGAAAACAAAAACGAAATCAAAAACGAAAACAAAAACGAAAACAAAAACGAAAACAAAAACGAAAACAAAAACGAAAACAAAAACGAAAACAAAAACGAAAACAAAAACGAAAACAAAAACGAAAACAAAAAAGAAAACAAAAACGAAAACGAAAACGAAAACAAAAACGAAAACAAACACGAAAACAAAAACGAAAACAAAAACGAAAACAAAAACGAAAACAAAAACGAAAACAAAAACGAAAACAAAAACGAAAACAAAAACAAAAACGAAAACAAAAACGAAAACAAAAACGAAAACAAACACGAAAACAAAAACGAAATCAAAAACGAAAACAAAAACGAAAACAAAAACGAAAACAAAAACGAAAACAACAACATCATCGAGATACATCGATCAGCACGAATCGCGTACCTAGCGAAACATATCTGTTATTCTTCTATCAAATCAGATACTTTCTTTCGATCGGTGAGAATTGTTAGTAAAGAACATTTGATATATAACTATAGCGCGGGAATTGATGTAGCTTCTCGCTCGCTTCGCTCGCTCTTATAAAACTAGCCTAACCTCAAAACCGATCCCGCGCGTCTGTAAATTATCGGAAAATCGCGGTCTTTTCGAAAAACGAACGCAAGGTGGATTGGTTTTAGGTAAGGCTATAACATTCCGTGCGAGCGCAGCGAGCGAGCAACTCGTAAAGGTGAGTCGCAACCCAATGATTTTGACCGTAGGGACTTTTAAGTATTCGCAACAGCCCTAGGAGCGACACGCCGCTGGACTTGGTCGTGTGCGATCGAAGAGCATTATGCCGCTGGACTTAGTCTCGTACAAACAAAAACCAATTAAGACAAAGACAAGGACAGAAACAAGGACAAAAACAAAAACAAAAACGAAAACAAAAACAAAAACGAAAACAAAAACGAAAACAAAAACGAAAACAAACACGAAAACAAAAACGAAAACAAAAACGAAAACAAAAACGAAAACAAAAACGAAAACAAAAACGAAATCAAAAACGAAAACTTAAACGAAAACAAAAACGAAAACAAAAACGAAAACAAAAACGAAAACAAAAACGAAAACAAAAACGAAAACAAAAACGAAAACAAAAAAGAAAACAAAAACGAAAACAAAAACGAAAACAAACACGAAAACAAAAACGAAAACAAAAACGAAAACAAAAACGAAAACAAAAACGAAAACAAAAACGAAAACAAAAACGAAAACAAAAACGAAAACAAAAACGAAAACAAAAACGAAAACAAAAACGAAAACAAAAACGAAAACAAAAACATCATCGAGATACATCGATCAGCACGAATCGCGTACCTAGCGAAACATATCTGTTATTCTTCTATCAAATCAGAAACTTTCTTTCGATCGGTGAGAATTGTTAGTAAAGAACATTTGATATATAACTATAGCGCGGGAATTGATGTAGCTTCTCGCTCGCTTCGCTCGCTCTTATAAAACTAGCCTAACCTCAAAACCGATCCCGCGCGTCTGTAAATTATCGGAAAATCGCGGTCTTTTCGAAAAACGAACGCAAGGTGGATTGGTTTTAGGTAAGGCTATAACATTCCGAGCGAGCGCAGCGAGCGAGCAACTCGTAAAGGTGAGTCGCAACCCAATGATTTTGACCGTAGGGACTTTTAAGTATTCGCAACAGCCCTAGGAGCGACACGCCGCTGGACTTGGTCGTGTGGGATCGAAGAGCATTATGCCGCTGGACTTAGTCTCGTACAAACAAAAACCAATTAAGACAAAGACAAGGACAGAAACAAGGACAAAAACAAAATCAAAAACAAAAACAAAAACAAAAACGAAAACGAAAACAAAAACGAAAACAAACACGAAAACAAAAACGAAAACAAAAACGAAAACAAAAACGAAAACAAAAACGAAAACAAAAACGAAAACAAAAACGAAAACAAAAACGAAATCAAAAACGAAAACAAAAACGAAAACAAAAACGAAAACAAAAACGAAAACAACAACATCATCGAGATACATCGATCAGCACGAATCGCGTACCTAGCGAAACATATCTGTTATTCTTCTATCAAATCAGAAACTTTCTTTCGATCGGTGAGAATTGTTAGTAAAGAACATTTGATATATAACTATAGCGCGGGAATTGATGTAGCTTCTCGCTCGCTTCGCTCGCTCTTATAAAACTAGCCTAACCTCAAAACCGATCCCGCGCGTCTGTAAATTATCGGAAAATCGCGGTCTTTTCGAAAAACGAACGCAAGGTGGATTGGTTTTAGGTAAGGCTATAACATTCCGAGCGAGCGCAGCGAGCGAGCAACTCGTAAAGGTGAGTCGCAACCCAATGATTTTGACCGTAGGGACTTTTAAGTATTCGCAACAGCCCTAGGAGCGACACGCCGCTGGACTTGGTCGTGTGCGATCGAAGAGCATTATGCCGCTGGACTTAGTCTCGTACAAACAAAAACCAATTAAGACAAAGACAAGGACAGAAACAAGGACAAAAACAAAAACACAAACAAAAACGAAAAGGAAAACAAAAACAAAAACGAAAACAAAAACGAAAACAAAAACAAAAACGAAAACAAAAACGAAAACAAAAACGAAAACAAACACGAAAACAAAAACGAAAACAAAAACGAAAACAAAAACGAAAACAAAAACGAAAACAAAAACGAAAACAAAAACACAAACAAAAACGAAAAGGAAAACAAAAACAAAAACGAAAACAAAAACGAAAACAAAAACAAAAACGAAAACAAAAACGAAAACAAAAACGAAAACAAAAACGAAAACAAAAACGAAAACAAAAACGAAAACAAAAACGAAAACAAAAACGAAAACAAACACGAAAACAAAAACGAAAACAAAAACGAAAACAAAAACGAAAACAAAAACGAAAACAAAAACGAAAACAAAAACGAAAACAAAAAAGAAAACAAAAACGAAAACAAAAACGAAAACAAAAAAGAAAACAAAAACGAAAACAAAAACGAAAACAAAAACGAAAACAAAAACGAAAACAAAAACGAAAACAAAAACGAAAACAAAAACGAAAACAAAAACGAAAACAAAAACATCATCGAGATACATCGATCAGCACGAATCGCGTACCTAGCGAAACATATCTGTTATTCTTCTATCAAATCAGAAACTTTCTTTCGATCGGTGAGAATTGTTAGTAAAGAACATTTGATATATAACTATAGCGCGGGAATTGATGTAGCTTCTCGCTCGCTTCGCTCGCTCTTATAAAACTAGCCTAACCTCAAAACCGATCCCGCGCGTCTGTAAATTATCGGAAAATTGCGGTCTTTTCGAAAAACGAACGCAAGGTGGATTGGTTTTAGGTAAGGCTATAACATTCCGAGCGAGCGCAGCGAGCGAGCAACTCGTAAAGGTGAGTCGCAACCCAATGATTTTGACCGTAGGGACTTTTAAGTATTCGCAACAGCCCTAGGAGCGACACGCCGCTGGACTTGGTCGTGTGCGATCGAAGAGCATTATGCCGCTGGACTTAGTCTCGTACAAACAAAAACCAATTAAGACAAAGACAAGGACAGAAACAAGGACAAAAACAAAAACAAAAACGAAAACAAAAACAAAAACGAAAACAAACACGAAAACAAAAACGAAAACAAAAACGAAAACAAAAACGAAAACAAAAACGAAAACAAAAACGAAAACAAAAACGAAAACAAAAACGAAATCAAAAACGAAAACAAAAACGAAAACAAAAACGAAAACAACAACATCATCGAGATACATCGATCAGCACGAATCGCGTACCTAGCGAAACATATCTGTTATTCTTCTATCAAATCAGAAACTTTCTTTCGATCGGTGAGAATTGTTAGTAAAGAACATTTGATATATAACTATAGCGCGGGAATTGATGTAGCTTCTCGCTCGCTTCGCTCGCTCTTATAAAACTAGCCTAACCTCAAAACCGATCCCGCGCGTCTGTAAATTATCGGAAAATCGCGGTCTTTTCGAAAAACGAACGCAAGGTGGATTGGTTTTAGGTAAGGCTATAACATTCCGAGCGAGCGCAGCGAGCGAGCAACTCGTAAAGGTGAGTCGCAACCCAATGATTTTGACCGTAGGGACTTTTAAGTATTCGCAACAGCCCTAGGAGCGACACGCCGCTGGACTTGGTCGTGTGGGATCGAAGAGCATTATGCCGCTGGACTTAGTCTCGTACAAACAAAAACCAATTAAGACAAAGACAAGGACAGAAACAAGGACAAAAACAAAATCAAAAACAAAAACAAAAACAAAAACGAAAACGAAAACAAAAACGAAAACAAACACGAAAACAAAAACGAAAACAAAAACGAAAACAAAAACGAAAACAAAAACGAAAACAAAAACGAAAACAAAAACGAAAACAAAAACGAAATCAAAAACGAAAACAAAAACGAAAACAAAAACGAAAACAAAAACGAAAACAACAACATCATCGAGATACATCGATCAGCACGAATCGCGTACCTAGCGAAACATATCTGTTATTCTTCTATCAAATCAGAAACTTTCTTTCGATCGGTGAGAATTGTTAGTAAAGAACATTTGATATATAAATATAGCGCGGGAATTGATGTAGCTTCTCGCTCGCTTCGCTCGCTCTTATAAAACTAGCCTAACCTCAAAACCGATCCCGCGCGTCTGTAAATTATCGGAAAATCGCGGTCTTTTCGAAAAACGAACGCAAGGTGGATTGGTTTTAGGTAAGGCTATAACATTCCGAGCGAGCGCAGCGAGCGAGCAACTCGTAAAGGTGAGTCGCAACCCAATGATTTTGACCGTAGGGACTTTTAAGTATTCGCAACAGCCCTAGGAGCGACACGCCGCTGGACTTGGTCGTGTGCGATCGAAGAGCATTATGCCGCTGGACTTAGTCTCGTACAAACAAAAACCAATTAAGACAAAGACAAGGACAGAAACAAGGACAAAAACAAAAACACAAACAAAAACGAAAAGGAAAACAAAAACAAAAACGAAAACAAAAACGAAAACAAAAACAAAAACGAAAACAAAAACGAAAACAAAAACGAAAACAAACACGAAAACAAAAACGAAAACAAAAACGAAAACAAAAACGAAAACAAAAACGAAAACAAAAACGAAAACAAAAACACAAACAAAAACGAAAAGGAAAACAAAAACAAAAACGAAAACAAAAACGAAAACAAAAACAAAAACGAAAACAAAAACGAAAACAAAAACGAAAACAAAAACGAAAACAAAAACGAAAACAAAAACGAAAACAAAAACGAAAACAAAAACGAAAACAAACACGAAAACAAAAACGAAAACAAAAACGAAAACAAAAACGAAAACAAAAACGAAAACAAAAACGAAAACAAAAACGAAAACAAAAAAGAAAACAAAAACGAAAACAAAAACGAAAACAAAAAAGAAAACAAAAACGAAAACAAAAACGAAAACAAAAACGAAAACAAAAACGAAAACAAAAACGAAAACAAAAACGAAAACAAAAACGAAAACAAAAACGAAAACAAAAACATCATCGAGATACATCGATCAGCACGAATCGCGTACCTAGCGAAACATATCTGTTATTCTTCTATCAAATCAGAAACTTTCTTTCGATCGGTGAGAATTGTTAGTAAAGAACATTTGATATATAACTATAGCGCGGGAATTGATGTAGCTTCTCGCTCGCTTCGCTCGCTCTTATAAAACTAGCCTAACCTCAAAACCGATCCCGCGCGTCTGTAAATTATCGGAAAATTGCGGTCTTTTCGAAAAACGAACGCAAGGTGGATTGGTTTTAGGTAAGGCTATAACATTCCGAGCGAGCGCAGCGAGCGAGCAACTCGTAAAGGTGAGTCGCAACCCAATGATTTTGACCGTAGGGACTTTTAAGTATTCGCAACAGCCCTAGGAGCGACACGCCGCTGGACTTGGTCGTGTGCGATCGAAGAGCATTATGCCGCTGGACTTAGTCTCGTACAAACAAAAACCAATTAAGACAAAGACAAGGACAGAAACAAGGACAAAAACAAAAACAAAAACGAAAACAAAAACAAAAACGAAAACAAAAACGAAAACAAAAACGAAAACAAACACGAAAACAAAAACGAAAACAAAAACGAAAACAAAAACGAAAACAAAAACGAAAACAAAAACGAAAACAAAAACGAAAACAAAAACGAAATCAAAAACGAAAACAAAAACGAAAACAAAAACGAAAACAAAAACGAAAACAAAAACGAAAACAAAAACGAAAACAAAAACGAAAACAAAAACGAAAACAAAAACGAAAACAAAAAAGAAAACAAAAACGAAAACAAAAACGAAAACAAACACGAAAACAAAAACGAAAACAAAAACGAAAACAAAAACGAAAACAAAAACGAAAACAAAAACGAAAACAAAAACGAAAACAAAAACGAAAACAAAAACGAAAACAAAAACGAAAACAAAAACGAAAACAAAAACGAAAACAAAAACGAAAACAAAAACATCATCGAGATACATCGATCAGCACGAATCGCGTACCTAGCGAAACATATCTGTTATTCTTCTATCAAATCAGAAACTTTCTTTCGATCGGTGAGAATTGTTAGTAAAGAACATTTGATATATAACTATAGCGCGGGAATTGATGTAGCTTCTCGCTCGCTTCGCTCGCTCTTATAAAACTAGCCTAACCTCAAAACCGATCCCGCGCGTCTGTAAATTATCGGAAAATCGCGGTCTTTTCGAAAAACGAACGCAAGGTGGATTGGTTTTAGGTAAGGCTATAACATTCCGAGCGAGCGCAGCGAGCGAGCAACTCGTAAAGCAACTCGTAAAGGTGAGTCGCAACCCAATGATTTTGACCGTAGGGACTTTTAAGTATTCGCAACAGCCCTAGGAGCGACACGCCGCTGGACTTGGTCGTGTGCGATCGAAGAGCATTATGCCGCTGGACTTAGTCTCGTACAAACAAAAACCAATTAAGACAAAGACAAGGACAGAAACAAGGACAAAAACAAAAACAAAAACGAAAACAAAAACAAAAACGAAAACAAAAACGAAAACAAAAACGAAAACAAACACGAAAACAAAAACGAAAACAAAAACGAAAACAAAAACGAAAACAAAAACGAAAACAAAAACGAAAACAAAAACGAAAACAAAAACGAAATCAAAAACGAAAACAAAAACGAAAACAAAAACGAAAACAAAAACGAAAACAAAAACGAAAACAAAAACGAAAACAAAAACGAAAACAAAAACGAAAACAAAAACGAAAACAAAAAAGAAAACAAAAACGAAAACGAAAACGAAAACAAAAACGAAAACAAACACGAAAACAAAAACGAAAACAAAAACGAAAACAAAAACGAAAACAAAAACGAAAACAAAAACGAAAACAAAAACGAAAACAAAAACAAAAACGAAAACAAAAACGAAAACAAAAACGAAAACAAACACGAAAACAAAAACGAAATCAAAAACGAAAACAAAAACGAAAACAAAAACGAAAACAAAAACGAAAACAACAACATCATCGAGATACATCGATCAGCACGAATCGCGTACCTAGCGAAACATATCTGTTATTCTTCTATCAAATCAGATACTTTCTTTCGATCGGTGAGAATTGTTAGTAAAGAACATTTGATATATAACTATAGCGCGGGAATTGATGTAGCTTCTCGCTCGCTTCGCTCGCTCTTATAAAACTAGCCTAACCTCAAAACCGATCCCGCGCGTCTGTAAATTATCGGAAAATCGCGGTCTTTTCGAAAAACGAACGCAAGGTGGATTGGTTTTAGGTAAGGCTATAACATTCCGAGCGAGCGCAGCGAGCGAGCAACTCGTAAAGGTGAGTCGCAACCCAATGATTTTGACCGTAGGGACTTTTAAGTATTCGCAACAGCCCTAGGAGCGACACGCCGCTGGACTTGGTCGTGTGCGATCGAAGAGCATTATGCCGCTGGACTTAGTCTCGTACAAACAAAAACCAATTAAGACAAAGACAAGGACAGAAACAAGGACAAAAACAAAAACAAAAACGAAAACAAAAACAAAAACGAAAACAAAAACGAAAACAAAAACGAAAACAAACACGAAAACAAAAACGAAAACAAAAACGAAAACAAAAACGAAAACAAAAACGAAAACAAAAACGAAAACAAAAACGAAAACAAAAACGAAATCAAAAACGAAAACTTAAACGAAAACAAAAACGAAAACAAAAACGAAAACAAAAACGAAAACAAAAACGAAAACAAAAACGAAAACAAAAACGAAAACAAAAACGAAAACAAAAAAGAAAACAAAAACGAAAACGAAAACGAAAACAAAAACGAAAACAAACACGAAAACAAAAACGAAAACAAAAACGAAAACAAAAACGAAAACAAAAACGAAAACAAAAACGAAAACAAAAACGAAAACAAAAAAGAAAACAAAAACGAAAACAAAAACGAAAACAAAAACGAAAACAAAAACGAAAACAAAAACGAAAACAAAAACGAAAACAAAAACGAAAACAAAAACGAAAACAAAAAAGAAAACAAAAACGAAAACGAAAACGAAAACAAAAACGAAAACAAACACGAAAACAAAAACGAAAACAAAAACGAAAACAAAAACGAAAACAAAAACGAAAACAAAAACGAAAACAAAAACGAAAACAAAAACGAAAACAAAAACGAAAACAAAAACGAAAACAAAAACGAAAACAAAAACGAAAACAAAAACGAAAACAAAAAAGAAAACAAAAACGAAAACAAAAACGAAAACAAACACGAAAACAAAAACGAAAACAAAAACGAAAACAAAAACGAAAACAAAAACGAAAACAAAAACGAAAACAAAAACGAAAACAAAAACGAAAACAAAAACGAAAACAAAAACGAAAACAAAAACGAAAACAAAAACGAAAACAAAAACGAAAACAAAAACATCATCGAGATACATCGATCAGCACGAATCGCGTACCTAGCGAAACATATCTGTTATTCTTCTATCAAATCAGAAACTTTCTTTCGATCGGTGAGAATTGTTAGTAAAGAACATTTGATATATAACTATAGCGCGGGAATTGATGTAGCTTCTCGCTCGCTTCGCTCGCTCTTATAAAACTAGCCTAACCTCAAAACCGATCCCGCGCGTCTGTAAATTATCGGAAAATCGCGGTCTTTTCGAAAAACGAACGCAAGGTGGATTGGTTTTAGGTAAGGCTATAACATTCCGAGCGAGCGCAAAGGTGAGTCGCAACCCAATGATTTTGACCGTAGGGACTTTTAAGTATTCGCAACAGCCCTAGGAGCGACACGCCGCTGGACTTGGTCGTGTGCGATCGAAGAGCATTATGCCGCTGGACTTAGTCTCGTACAAACAAAAACCAATTAAGACAAAGACAAGGACAGAAACAAGGACAAAAACAAAAACAAAAACGAAAACGAAAAGGAAAACAAAAACAAAAACGAAAACAAAAACGAAAACAAAAACAAAAACGAAAACAAAAACGAAAACAAAAACGAAAACAAACACGAAAACAAAAACGAAAACAAAAACGAAAACAAAAACGAAAACAAAAACGAAAACAAAAACGAAAACAAAAACGAAAACAAAAACGAAAACAAAAACGAAATCAAAAACGAAAACAAAAACGAAAACAAAAACGAAAACAAAAACGAAAACAAAAACGAAAACAAAAACGAAAACAAAAACGAAAACAAAAACGAAAACAAAAACGAAAACAAAAAAGAAAACAAAAACGAAAACGAAAACGAAAACAAAAACGAAAACAAACACGAAAACAAAAACGAAAACAAAAACGAAAACAAAAACGAAAACAAAAACGAAAACAAAAAAGAAAACAAAAACGAAAAGGAAAACAAAAACAAAAACGAAAACAAAAACGAAAACAAAAACAAAAACGAAAACAAAAACGAAAACAAAAACGAAAACAAAAACGAAAACAAAAACGAAAACAAAAACGAAAACAAAAACAAAAACGAAAACAAAAACGAAAACAAAAACGAAAACAAAAACGAAAACAAAAACGAAAACAAAAACGAAAACAAAAACGAAAACAAAAAAGAAAACAAAAACGAAAACAAAAACGAAAACAAAAACGAAAACAAAAACGAAAACAAAAACGAAAACAAAAACGAAAACAAAAACGAAAACAAAAACGAAAACAAAAACGAAAACAAAAAAGAAAACAAAAACAAAAACGAAAACAAAAACGAAAACAAAAACGAAAACAAAAACGAAAACAAAAACATCATCGAGATACATCGATCAGCACGAATCGCGTACCTAGCGAAACATATCTGTTATTCTTCTATCAAATCAGAAACTTTCTTTCGATCGGTGAGAATTGTTAGTAAAGAACATTTGATATATAACTATAGCGCGGGAATTGATGTAGCTTCTCGCTCGCTTCGCTCGCTCTTATAAAACTAGCCTAACCTCAAAACCGATCCCGCGCGTCTGTAAATTATCGGAAAATCGCGGTGTTTTCGAAAAACGAACGCAAGGTGGATTGGTTTTAGGTAAGGCTATAACATTCCGAGCGAGCGCAGCGAGCGAGCAACTCGTAAAGGTGAGTCGCAACCCAATGATTTTGACCGTAGGGACTTTTAAGTATTCGCAACAGCCCTAGGAGCGACACGCCGCTGGACTTGGTCGTGTGGGATCGAAGAGCATTATGCCGCTGGACTTAGTCTCGTACAAACAAAAACCAATTAAGACAAAGACAAGGACAGAAACAGGGACAAAAACAAAAACAAAATCAAAAACAAAAACAAAAACAAAAACGAAAACGAAAACAAAAACGAAAACAAACACGAAAACAAAAACGAAAACAAAAACGAAAACAAAAACGAAAACAAAAACGAAAACAAAAACGAAAACAAAAACGAAAACAAAAACGAAAACAAAAAAGAAAACAAAAACAAAAACGAAAACAAAAACGAAAACAAAAACGAAAACAAAAACATCATCGAGATACATCGATCAGCACGAATCGCGTACCTAGCGAAACATATCTGTTATTCTTCTATCAAATCAGAAACTTTCTTTCGATCGGTGAGAATTGTTAGTAAAGAACATTTGATATATAACTATAGCGCGGGAATTGATGTAGCTTCTCGCTCGCTTCGCTCGCTCTTATAAAACTAGCCTAACCTGAAAACCGATCCCGAGCGTCTGTAAATTATCGGAAAATCGCGGTCTTTTCGAAAAACGAACGCAAGGTGGATTGGTTTTAGGTAAGGCTATAACATTCCGAGCGAGCGCAGCGAGCGAGCAACTCGTAAAGGTGAGTCGCAACCCAATGATTTTGACCGTAGGGACTTTTAAGTATTCGCAACAGCCCTAGGAGCGACACGCCGCTGGACTTGGTCGTGTGGGATCGAAGAGCATTATGACGCTGGACTTAGTCTCGTACAAACAAAAACCAATTAAGACAAAGACAAGGACAGAAACAAGGACAAAAACAAAAACACAAACAAAAACGAAAAGGAAAACAAAAACAAAAACAAAAACACAAACAAAAACGAAAAGGAAAACAAAAACAAAAACGAAAACAAAAACGAAAACAAAAACGAAAACAAAAACGAAAACAAAAACGAAAACAAAAACGAAAACAAAAACGAAAACAAAAACGAAAACGAAAACAAAAACGAAAACAAAAACGAATACAAAAACGAAAACAAAAACGAAAACAAAAACAAAAACGAAAACAAAAACGAAAACAAAAACGAAAACAAAAACGAAAACAAAAACGAAAACAAAAACGAAAACAAAAACGAAAACAAAAACGAAATCAAAAACGAAAACAAAAACGAAAACAAAAACGAAAACAAAAACGAAAACAAAAACGAAAACAAAAACGAAATCAAAAACGAAAACAAAAACGAAAACAAAAACGAAAACAAAAACGAAAACAACAACATCATCGAGATACATCGATCAGCACGAATCGCGTACCTAGCGAAACATATCTGTTATTCTTCTATCAAATCAGAAACTTTCTTTCGATCGGTGAGAATTGTTAGTAAAGAACATTTGATATATAAGTATAGCGCGGGAATTGATGTAGCTTCTCGCTCGCTTCGCTCGCTCTTATAAAACTAGCCTAACCTCAAAACCGATCCCGCGCGTCTGTAAATTATCGGAAAATCGCGGTCTTTTCGAAAAACGAACGCAAGGTGGATTGGTTTTAGGTAAGGCTATAACATTCCGAGCGAGCGCAGCGAGCGAGCAACTCGTAAAGGTGAGTCGCAACCCAATGATTTTGACCGTAGGGACTTTTAAGTATTCGCAACAGCCCTAGGAGCGACACGCCGCTGGACTTGGTCGTGTGCGATCGAAGAGCATTATGCCGCTGGACTTAGTCTCGTACAAACAAAAACCAATTAAGACAAAGACAAGGACGGAAACAAGGACAAAAACAAAAACAAAAACGAAAACAAAAACAAAAACGAAAACAAAAACGAAAACAAAAACGAAAACAAACACGAAAACAAAATCGAAAACAAAAACGAAAACAAAAACGAAAACAAAAACGAAAACAAAAACGAAAACAAAAACGAAAACAAAAACGAAATCAAAAACGAAAACAAAAACGAAAACAAAAACGAAAACAAAAACGAAAACAAAAACGAAAACAAAAACGAAAACAAAAACGAAAACAAAAACGAAAACAAAAACGAAAACAAAAAAGAAAACAAAAACGAAAACGAAAACGAAAACAAAAACGAAAACAAACACGAAAACAAAAACGAAAACAAAAACGAAAACAAAAAGGAAAACAAAAACGAAAACAAAAACGAAAACAAAAACGAAAACAAAAACAAAAACGAAAACAAAAACGAAAACAAAAACGAAAACAAAAACGAAAACAAAAACGAAAACAAAAACGAAAACAAAAACGAAAACAAAAACAAAAACGAAAACAAAAACGAAAACAAAAACAAAAACGAAAACAAAAACGAAAACAAAAACGAAAACAAAAACAAAAACGAAAACAAAAACGAAAACAAAAACGAAAACAAAAACGAAAACAAAAACGAAAACAAAAACGAAAACAAAAACGAAAACAAAAACGAAAACAAAAACGAAAACAAAAAAGAAAACAAAAACGAAAACAAAAACGAAAACAAAAAAGAAAACAAAAACGAAAAAAAAAACGAAAACAAACACGAAAAGAAAAACGAAAACAAAAACGAAAACAAAAACGAAAACAAAAACGAAAACAAAAACATCATCGAGATATATCGATCAGCACGAATCGCGTACCTAGCGAAACATATCTGTTATTCTTCTATCAAATCAGAAACTTTCTTTCGATCGGTGAGAATTGTTAGTAAAGAACATTTGATATATAACTAACTATAGCGCGGGAATTGATGTAGCTTCTCGCTCGCTTCGCTCGCTCTTATAAAACTAGCCTAACCTCAAAACCGATCCCGCGCGTCTGTAAATTATCGGAAAATCGCGGTCTTTTCGAAAAACGAACGCAAGGTGGATTGGTTTTAGGTAAGGCTATAACATTCCGAGCGAGCGCAGCGAGCGAGCAACTCGTAAAGGTGAGTCGCAACCCAATGATTTTGACCGTAGGGACTTTTAAGTATTCGCAACAGCCCTAGGAGCGACACGCCGCTGGACTTGGTCGTGTGCGATCGAAGAGCATTATGCCGCTGGACTTAGTCTCGTACAAACAAAAACCAATTAAGACAAAGACAAGGACAGAAACAAGGACAAAAACAAAAACAAAAACGAAAACAAAAACAAAAACGAAAACAAAAACGAAAACAAAAACGAAAACAAACACGAAAACAAAAACGAAAACAAAAACGAAAACAAAAACGAAAACAAAAACGAAAACAAAAACGAAAACAAAAACGAAAACAAAAACGAAATCAAAAACGAAAACAAAAACGAAAACAAAAACGAAAACAAAAACGAAAACAAAAACAAAAACGAAAACAAAAACGAAAACAAAAACGAAAACAAAAACGAAAACAAAAACGAAAACAAAAACGAAAACAAAAACGAAAACAAAAACGAAAACAAAAACGAAAACAAAAACGAAAACAAAAACGAAAACGAAAACGAAAACAAAAACGAAAACAAAAACGAAAACAAAAACAAAAACGAAAACAAAAACGAAAACAAAAACGAAAACAAACACGAAAACAAAAACGAAAACAAAAACGAAAACAAAAACGAAAACAAAAACGAAAACAAAAACGAAAACAAAAACGAAAACAAAAACAAAAACGAAAACAAAAACGAAAACAAAAACGAAAACAAAAACGAAAACAAAAACGAAAACAAACACGAAAACAAAAACGAAAACAAAAACGAAAACAAAAACGAAAACAAAAACGAAAACAAAAACGAAAACAAAAACGAAAAGGAAAACAAAAACAAAAACGAAAACAAAAACAAAAACGAAAACAAAAACGAAAACAAAAACGAAAACAAAAACGAAAACAAAAACGAAAACAAAAACGAAAACAAAAACGAAAACGAAAACGAAAACAAAAACGAAAACAAACACGAAAACAAAAACGAAAACAAAAACGAAAACAAAAACGAAAACAAAAACGAAAACAAAAACGAAAACAAAAACGAAAACAAAAACGAAAACAAAAACGAAAACAAAAACGAAAACAAAAACATCATCGAGATACATCGATCAGCACGAATCGCGTACCTAGCGAAACATATCTGTTTTTCTTCTATCAAA
>NW_026869728.1:1537500-1552500 GCF_905332965.1 Bombus pascuorum
ACGAAAACAAAAACGAAATCAAAAACGAAAACAAAAACAAAAACAAAAACGAAAACAAAAACGAAAACAAAAACGAAAACAAAAACGAAAACAAAAACACAAACAAAAACGAAAAGGAAAACAAAAACAAAAACGAAAACAAAAACGAAAACAAAAACAAAAACGAAAACAAAAACGAAAACAAAAACGAAAACAAAAACGAAAACAAAAACGAAAACAAAAACGAAAACAAAAACGAAAACAAAAACGAAATCAAAAACGAAAACAAAAACGAAAACAAAAACGAAAACAAAAACGAAAACAACAACATCATCGAGATACATCGATCAGCACGAATCGCGTACCTAGCGAAACATATCTGTTATTCTTCTATCAAATCAGAAACTTTCTTTCGATCGGTGAGAATTGTTAGTAAAGAACATTTGATATATAACTATAGCGCGGGAATTGATGTAGCTTCTCGCTCGCTTCGCTCGCTCTTATAAAACTAGCCTAACCTCAAAACCGATCCCGCGCGTCTGTAAATTATCGGAAAATCGCGGTCTTTTCGAAAAACGAACGCAAGGTGGATTGGTTTTAGGTAAGGCTATAACATTCCGAGCGAGCGCAGCGAGCGAGCAACTCGTAAAGGTGAGTCGCAACCCAATGATTTTGACCGTAGGGACTTTTAAGTATTCGCAACAGCCCTAGGAGCGACACGCCGCTGGACTTGGTCGTGTGGGATCGAAGAGCATTATGCCGCTGGACTTAGTCTCGTACAAACAAAAACCAATTAAGACAAAGACAAGGACAGAAACAAGGACAAAAACAAAAACAAAAACGAAAACAAAAACAAAAACGAAAACAAAAACGAAAACAAAAACGAAAACAAACACGAAAACAAAAACGAAAACAAAAACGAAAACAAAAACGAAAACAAAAACGAAAACAAAAACGAAAACAAAAACGAAAACAAAAACGAAAACAAAAACGAAAACAAAAACGAAAACAAAAACAAAAACGAAAACAAAAACGAAAACAAAAACGAAAACAAAAACGAAAACAAAAACGAAAACAAAAACGAAAACAAAAACGAAAACAAACACGAAAACAAAAACGAAAACAAAAACGAAAACAAAAACGAAAACAAAAATGAAAACAAAAACGAAAACAAAAACGAAAACAAAAACGAAAACAAAAACGAAAACAAAAACAAAAACGAAAACAAAAACGAAAACAAAAACGAAAACAAAAACGAAAACAAAAACGAAAACAAAAACGAAAACAAAAAAGAAAACAAAAACGAAAACAAAAACGAAAACAAAAAAGAAAACAAAAACGAAAACAAAAACGAAAACAAACACGAAAAGAAAAACGAAAACAAAAACGAAAACAAAAACGAAAACAAAAACGAAAACAAAAACATCATCGAGATACATCGATCAGCACGAATCGCGTACCTAGCGAAACATATCTGTTATTCTTCTATCAAATCAGAAACTTTCTTTCGATCGGTGAGAATTGTTAGTAAAGAACATTTGATATATAACTATAGCGCGGGAATTGATGTAGCTTCTCGCTCGCTTCGCTTGCTCTTATAAAACTAGCCTAACCTCAAAACCGATCCCGCGCGTCTGTAAATTATCGGAAAATCGCGGTCTTTTCGAAAAACGAACGCAAGGTGGATTGGTTTTAGGTAAGGCTATAACATTCCGAGCGAGCGCAGCGAGCGAGCAACTCGTAAAGGTGAGTCGCAACCCAATGATTTTGACCGTAGGGACTTTTAAGTATTCGCAACAGCCCTAGGAGCGACACGCCGCTGGACTTGGTCGTGTGCGATCGAAGAGCATTATGCCGCTGGACTTAGTCTCGTACAAACAAAAACCAATTAAGACAAAGACAAGGACAGAAACAAGGACAAAAACAAAAACAAAAACGAAAACAAAAACAAAAACGAAAACAAAAACGAAAACAAAAACGAAAACAAACACGAAAACAAAAACGAAAACAAAAACGAAAACAAAAACGAAAACAAACACGAAAACAAAAACGAAAACAAAAACGAAAACAAAAACGAAAACAAAAACGAAAACAAAAACGAAAACAAAAACGAAAACAAAAACGAAAACAAAAACGAAAACAAAAAAGAAAACAAAAACGAAAACGAAAACGAAAACAAAAACGAAAACAAACACGAAAACAAAAACGAAAACAAAAACGAAAACAAAAACGAAAACAAAAACGAAAACAAAAACGAAAACAAAAACGAAAACAAAAAAGAAAACAAAAACGAAAACAAAAACGAAAACAAAAACGAAAACAAAAACGAAAACAAAAACAAAAACGAAAACAAAAACGAAAACAAAAACGAAAACAAAAACGAAAACAAAAACGAAAACAAAAACGAAAACAAAAACGAAAACAAACACGAAAACAAAAACGAAAACAAAAACGAAAACAAAAACGAAAACAAACACGAAAACAAAAACGAAAACAAAAACGAAAACAAAAACGAAAACAAAAACGAAAACAAAAACGAAAACAAAAACGAAAACAAAAACGAAATCAAAAACGAAAACAAAAACGAAAACAAAAACGAAAACAAAAACGAAAACAAAAACGAAAACAAAAACGAAAACAAAAACGAAAACAAAAACGAAAACAAAAACGAAAACAAAAAACGAAAACAAAAACGAAAACAAAAACGAAAACAAAAACGAAAACAAAAACGAAAACAAACACGAAAACAAAAACGAAAACAAAAACGAAAACAAAAACGAAAACAAAAACGAAAACAAACACGAAAACAAACACGAAAACAAAAACGAAAACAAAAACGAAAACAAAAACGAAAACAAAGAAGAAAACAAAAACGAAAACAAAAACGAAAACAAACACGAAAACAAAAACGAAAACAAAAACGAAAACAAAAACGAAAACAAAAACGAAAACAAAAACGAAAACAAAAACGAAAACAAAAACGAAAACAAAAACGAAAAGGAAAACAAAAACAAAAACGAAAACAAAAACGAAAACAAAAACAAAAACGAAAACAAAAACGAAAACAAAAACGATAACAAAAACGAAAACAAAAACGAAAACAAAAACAAAAACGAAAACAAAAACGAAAACAAAAACGAAAACAAAAACGAAAACAAAAACGAAAACAAAAACGAAAACAAAAACGAAAACAAAAACGAAAACAAAAACGAAAACAAACACGAAAACAAAAACGAAAACAAAAACGAAAACAAAAACGAAAACAAAAACGAAAACAAAAACGAAAACAAAAACGAAAACAAAAACGAAAACAAAAAAGAAAACAAAAACGAAAACGAAAACGAAAACAAAAACGAAAACAAACACGAAAACAAAAACGAAAACAAAAACGAAAACAAAAACGAAAACAAAAACGAAAACAAAAACGAAAACAAAAACGAAAACAAAAACGAAAACAAAAACGAAAACGAAAACAAAAACGAATACAAAAACGAAAACAAAAACGAAAAGGAAAACAAAAACAAAAACGAAAACAAAAACGAAAACAAAAACAAAAACGAAAACAAAAACGAAAACAAAAACGAAAACAAAAACGAAAACAAAAACGAAAACAAAAACAAAAACGAAAACAAAAACGAATACAAAAACGAAAACAAAAACGAAAACAAAAACGAAAACAAAAACGAAAACAAAAACGAAAACAAAAACGAAAACAAAAACGAAATCAAAAACGAAAACAAAAACGAAAACAAAAACGAAAACAAAAACGAAAACAAAAACGAAAACAAAAACGAAAACAAAAACGAAAACAAAAAAGAAAACAAAAACGAAAACAAAAACGAAAACGAAAACAAAAACAAAAACGAAAACAAAAACGAAAACAAAAACGAAAACAAAAACGAAAACAAAAACGAAAACAAAAACGAAAACAAAAACGAAAACAAAAACGAAAACAAAAACGAAAACAAAAACGAAAACAAAAACGAAAACAAAAACGAAAACAAAAACGAAAACAAAAACGAAAACAAAAACAAAAAAAAAACGAAAACAAAAACGAAAACAAAAACGAAAACAAAAACGAAAACAAAAACGAAAACAAACACGAAAACAAAAACGAAAACAAAAACGAAAACAAAAACGAAAACAAAAACGAAAACAAACACGAAAACAAACACGAAAACAAAAACGAAAACAAAAACGAAAACAAAAACGAAAACAAAGAAGAAAACAAAAACGAAAACAAAAACGAAAACAAACACGAAAACAAAAACGAAAACAAAAACGAAAACAAAAACGAAAACAAAAACGAAAACAAAAACGAAAACAAAAACGAAAACAAAAACGAAAACAAAAACGAAAAGGAAAACAAAAACAAAAACGAAAACAAAAACGAAAACAAAAACAAAAACGAAAACAAAAACGAAAACAAAAACGATAACAAAAACGAAAACAAAAACGAAAACAAAAACAAAAACGAAAACAAAAACGAAAACAAAAACGAAAACAAAAACGAAAACAAAAACGAAAACAAAAACGAAAACAAAAACGAAAACAAAAACGAAAACAAAAACGAAAACAAACACGAAAACAAAAACGAAAACAAAAACGAAAACAAAAACGAAAACAAAAACGAAAACAAAAACGAAAACAAAAACGAAAACAAAAACGAAAACAAAAAAGAAAACAAAAACGAAAACGAAAACGAAAACAAAAACGAAAACAAACACGAAAACAAAAACGAAAACAAAAACGAAAACAAAAACGAAAACAAAAACGAAAACAAAAACGAAAACAAAAACGAAAACAAAAACGAAAACAAAAACGAAAACGAAAACAAAAACGAATACAAAAACGAAAACAAAAACGAAAAGGAAAACAAAAACAAAAACGAAAACAAAAACGAAAACAAAAACAAAAACGAAAACAAAAACGAAAACAAAAACGAAAACAAAAACGAAAACAAAAACGAAAACGAAAACAAAAACGAAAACAAAAACGAATACAAAAACGAAAACAAAAACGAAAACAAAAACGAAAACAAAAACGAAAACAAAAACGAAAACAAAAACGAAAACAAAAACGAAATCAAAAACGAAAACAAAAACGAAAACAAAAACGAAAACAAAAACGAAAACAAAAACGAAAACAAAAACGAAAACAAAAACGAAAACAAAAAAGAAAACAAAAACGAAAACAAAAACGAAAACGAAAACAAAAACAAAAACGAAAACAAAAACGAAAACAAAAACGAAAACAAAAACGAAAACAAAAACGAAAACAAAAACGAAAACAAAAACGAAAACAAAAACGAAAACAAAAACGAAAACAAAAACGAAAACAAAAACGAAAACAAAAACGAAAACAAAAACGAAAACAAAAACGAAAACAAAAACGAAAACAAAAACGAAAACAAAAAAGAAAACAAAAACGAAAACGAAAACGAAAACAAAAACGAAAACAAACACGAAAACAAAAACGAAAACAAAAACGAAAACAAAAACGAAAACAAAAACGAAAACAAAAACGAAAACAAAAACGAAAACAAAAAAGAAAACAAAAACGAAAACAAAAACGAAAACAAAAACGAAAACAAAAACGAAAACAAAAACAAAAAGGAAAACAAAAACGAAAACAAAAACGAAAACAAAAACGAAAACAAAAACGAAAACAAAAACGAAAACAAAAACGAAAACAAACACGAAAACAAAAACGAAAACAAAAACGAAAACAAAAACGAAAACAAACACGAAAACAAAAACGAAAACAAAAACGAAAACAAAAACGAAAACAAAAACGAAAACAAAAACGAAAACAAAAACGAAAACAAAAACGAAATCAAAAACGAAAACAAAAACGAAAACAAAAACGAAAACAAAAACGAAAACAAAAACGAAAACAAAAACGAAAACAAAAACGAAAACAAAAACGAAAACAAAAACGAAAAAAAACGAAAACAAAAACGAAAACAAAAACGAAAACAAAAACGAAAACAAAAACGAAAACAAACACGAAAACAAAAACGAAAACAAAAACGAAAACAAAAACGAAAACAAAAACGAAAACAAACACGAAAACAAACACGAAAACAAAAACGAAAACAAAAACGAAAACAAAAACGAAAACAAAAAAGAAAACAAAAACGAAAACAAAAACGAAAACAAACACGAAAACAAAAACGAAAACAAAAACGAAAACAAAAACGAAAACAAAAACGAAAACAAAAACGAAAACAAAAACGAAAACAAAAACGAAAACAAAAACGAAAAGGAAAACAAAAACAAAAACGAAAACAAAAACGAAAACAAAAACAAAAACGAAAACAAAAACGAAAACAAAAACGATAACAAAAACGAAAACAAAAACGAAAACAAAAACAAAAACGAAAACAAAAACGAAAACAAAAACGAAAACAAAAACGAAAACAAAAACGAAAACAAAAACGAAAACAAAAACGAAAACAAAAACGAAAACAAAAACGAAAACAAAAACGAAAACAAAAACGAAAACAAAAACGAAAAGGAAAACAAAAACAAAAACGAAAACAAAAACGAAAACAAAAACAAAAACGAAAACAAAAACGAAAACAAAAACGATAACAAAAACGAAAACAAAAACGAAAACAAAAACAAAAACGAAAACAAAAACGAAAACAAAAACGAAAACAAAAACGAAAACAAAAACGAAAACAAAAACGAAAACAAAAACGAAAACAAAAACGAAAACAAAAACGAAAACAAACACGAAAACAAAAACGAAAACAAAAACGAAAACAAAAACGAAAACAAAAACGAAAACAAAAACGAAAACAAAAACGAAAACAAAAACGAAAACAAAAACGAAAACAAAAACGAAAACAAAAACGAAAACAAAAAAGAAAACAAAAACGAAAACGAAAACGAAAACAAAAACGAAAACAAACACGAAAACAAAAACGAAAACAAAAACGAAAACAAAAACGAAAACAAAAACGAAAACAAAAACGAAAACAAAAACGAAAACAAAAACGAAAACGAAAACAAAAACGAATACAAAAACGAAAACAAAAACGAAAAGGAAAACAAAAACAAAAACGAAAACAAAAACGAAAACAAAAACAAAAACGAAAACAAAAACGAAAACAAAAACGAAAACAAAAACGAAAACAAAAACGAAAACGAAAACAAAAACGAAAACAAAAACGAATACAAAAACGAAAACAAAAACGAAAACAAAAACGAAAACAAAAACGAAAACAAAAACGAAAACAAAAACGAAAACAAAAAAGAAAACAAAAACGAAAACAAAAACGAAAACAAAAAAGAAAACAAAAACGAAAACAAAAACGAAAACAAAAACGAAATCAAAAACGAAAACAAAAACGAAAACAAAAACGAAAACAAAAACGAAAACAAAAACGAAAACAAAAACGAAAACAAAAACGAAAACAAAAACGAAAACAAAAACGAAAACAAAAACGAAAAGGAAAACAAAAACAAAAACGAAAACAAAAACGAAAACAAAAACAAAAACGAAAACAAAAACGAAAACAAAAACGAAAACAAAAACGAAAACAAAAACATCATCGAGATACATCGATCAGCACGAATCGCGTACCTAGCGAAACATATCTGTTATTCTTCTATCAAATCAGAAACTTTCTTTCGATCGGTGAGAATTGTTAGTAAAGAACATTTGATATATAACTATAGCGCGGGAATTGATGTAGCTTCTCGCTCGCTTCGCTCGCTCTTATAAAACTAGCCTAACCTCAAAACCGATCCCGCGCGTCTGTAAATTATCGGAAAATCGCGGTCTTTTCGAAAAACGAACGCAAGGTGGATTGGTTTTAGGTAAGGCTATAACATTCCGAGCGAGCGCAGCGAGCGAGCAACTCGTAAAGGTGAGTCGCAACCCAATGATTTTGACCGTAGGGACTTTTAAGTATTCGCAACAGCCCTAGGAGCGACACGCCGCTGGACTTGGTCGTGTGCGATCGAAGAGCATTATGCCGCTGGACTTAGTCTCGTACAAACAAAAACCAATTAAGACAAAGACAAGGACAGAAACAAGGACAAAAACAAAAACACAAACAAAAACGAAAAGGAAAACGAAAACAAAAACGAAAAGAAAAACACAAACAAAAACGAAAAGGAAAACAAAAACAAAAACGAAAACAAAAACGAAAACAAAAACGAAAACGAAAACAAAAACGAAAACAAAAACGAAAACAAAAACAAAAACGAAAACAAAAACGAAAACAAAAACGAAAACAAACACGAAAACAAAAACGAAAACAAAAACGAAAACAAAAACGAAAACAAAAACGAAAACAAAAACGAAAACAAAAACGAAAACAAAAAAGAAAACAAAAACGAAAACGAAAACGAAAACAAAAACGAAAACAAACACGAAAACAAAAACGACAACAAAAACGAAAACAAAAACGAAAACAAAAACGAAAACAAAAACGAAAACAAAAACGAAAACAAAAACGAAAACAAAAACGAAAACAAAAACGAAAACAAAAACGAAAACAAAAACGAAAACAAAAACGAAAACAAAAACGAAAACAAAAACATCATCGAGATACATCGATCAGCACGAATCGCGTACCTAGCGAAACATATCTGTTATTCTTCTATCAAATCAGAAACTTTCTTTCGATCGGTGAGAATTGTTAGTAAAGAACATTTGATATATAACTATAGCGCGGGAATTGATGTAGCTTCTCGCTCGCTTCGCTCGCTCTTATAAAACTAGCCTAACCTCAAAACCGATCCCGCGCGTCTGTAAATTATCGGAAAATCGCGGTCTTTTCGAAAAACGAACGCAAGGTGGATTGGTTTTAGGTAAGGCTATAACATTCCGAGCGAGCGCAGCGAGCGAGCAACTCGTAAAGGTGAGTCGCAACCCAATGATTTTGACCGTAGGGACTTTTAAGTATTCGCAACAGCCCTAGGAGCGACACGCCGCTGGACTTGGTCGTGTGCGATCGAAGAGCATTATGCCGCTGGACTTAGTCTCGTACAAACAAAAACCAATTAAGACAAAGACAAGGACAGAAACAAGGACAAAAACAAAAACACAAACAAAAACGAAAAGGAAAACGAAAACAAAAACGAAAAGAAAAACACAAACAAAAACGAAAAGGAAAACAAAAACAAAAACGAAAACAAAAACGAAAACAAAAACAAAAACGAAAACAAAAACGAAAACAAAAACGAAAACAAAAACAAAAACGAAAACAAAAACGAAAACAAAAACGAAAACAAACACGAAAACAAAAACGAAAACAAAAACGAAAACAAAAACGAAAACAAAAACGAAAACAAAAACGAAAACAAAAACGAAAACAAAAAAGAAAACAAAAACGAAAACGAAAACGAAAACAAAAACGAAAACAAACACGAAAACAAAAACGACAACAAAAACGAAAACAAAAACGAAAACAAAAACGAAAACAAAAACGAAAACAAAAACGAAAACAAAAACGAAAACAAAAACGAAAACAAAAACGAAAACAAAAACGAAAACAAAAACGAAAACAAAAACGAAAACAAAAACGAAAACAAAAACATCATCGAGATACATCGATCAGCACGAATCGCGTACCTAGCGAAACATATCTGTTATTCTTCTATCAAATCAGAAACTTTCTTTCGATCGGTGAGAATTGTTAGTAAAGAACATTTGATATATAACTATAGCGCGGGAATTGATGTAGCTTCTCGCTCGCTTCGCTCGCTCTTATAAAACTAGCCTAACCTCAAAACCGATCCCGCGCGTCTGTAAATTATCGGAAAATCGCGGTCTTTTCGAAAAACGAACGCAAGGTGGATTGGTTTTAGGTAAGGCTATAACATTCCGAGCGAGCGCAGCGAGCGAGCAACTCGTAAAGGTGAGTCGCAACCCAATGATTTTGACCGTAGGGACTTTTAAGTATTCGCAACAGCCCTAGGAGCGACACGCCGCTGGACTTGGTCGTGTGCGATCGAAGAGCATTATGCCGCTGGACTTAGTCTCGTACAAACAAAAACCAATTAAGACAAAGACAAGGACAGAAACAAGGACAAAAACAAAAACAAAAACGAAAACAAAAACAAAAACGAAAACAAAAACGAAAACAAAAACGAAAACAAACACGAAAACAAAAACGAAAACAAAAACGAAAACAAAAACGAAAACAAAAACGAAAACAAAAACGAAAACAAAAACGAAAACAAACACGAAAACAAAAACGAAAACAAAAACGAAAACAAAAACGAAAACAAAAAAGAAAACAAAAACGAAAACAAAAACGAAAACAAACACGAAAACAAAAACGAAAACAAAAACGAAAACAAAAACGAAAACAAAAACGAAAACAAAAACGAAAACAAAAACGAAAACAAAAACGAAAACAAAAACGAAAAGGAAAACAAAAACAAAAACAAAAACGAAAACAAAAACGAAAACAAAAACGAAAAGGAAAACAAAAACAAAAACGAAAACAAAAACGAAAACAAAAACAAAAACGAAAACAAAAACGAAAACAAAAACGAAAACAAAAACGAAAACAAAAACGAAAACAAAAACGAAAACAAAAACGAAAACAAAAACGAAAACAAAAACAAAAACGAAAACAAAAACGAAAACAAAAACGAAAACAAAAACGAAAACAAAAACGAAAACAAAAACGAAAACAAAAACGAAAACAAAAACGTAAACAAAAACGAAAACAAACACGAAAACAAAAACGAAAACAAAAACGAAAACAAAAACGAAAACAAAAACGAAAACAAAAACGAAAACAAAAACGAAAACAAAAACGAAATCAAAAACGAAAACAAAAACGAAAACAAAAACGAAAACAAAAACGAAAACAAAAACGAAAACAAAAACGAAAACAAAAACGAAAACAAAAACGAAAACAAAAACAAAAACAAAAAAAAAAACAAAAACGAAAACAAAAACGAAAACAAAAACGAAAACAAACAAGAAAACAAAAACGAAAACAAAAACGAAAACAAAAACGAAAACAAAAACGAAAACAAAAACGAAAACAAAAACGAAAACAAAAACGAAAACAAAAACGAAAACAACAACATCATCGAGATACATCGATCAGCACGAATCGCGTACCTAGCGAAACATATCTGTTATTCTTCTATCAAATCAGAAACTTTCTTTCGATCGGTGAGAATTGTTAGTAAAGAACATTTGATATATAACTATAGCGCGGGAATTGATGTAGCTTCTCGCTCGCTTCGCTCGCTCTTATAAAACTAGCCTAACCTCAAAACCGATCCCGCGCGTCTGTAAATTATCGGAAAATCGCGGTCTTTTCGAAAAACGAACGCAAGGTGGATTGGTTTTAGGTAAGGCTATAACATTCCGAGCGAGCGCAGCGAGCGAGCAACTCGTAAAGGTGAGTCGCAACCCAATGATTTTGACCGTAGGGACTTTTAAGTATTCGCAACAGCCCTAGGAGCGACACGCCGCTGGACTTGGTCGTGTGCGATCGAAGAGCATTATGCCGCTGGACTTAGTCTCGTACAAACAAAAACCAATTAAGACAAAGACAAGGACAGAAACAAGGACAAAAACAAAAACAAAAACGAAAACAAAAACAAAAACGAAAACAAAAACGAAAACAAAAACGAAAACAAACACGAAAACAAAAACGAAAACAAAAACGAAAACAAAAACGAAAACAAAAACAAAAACGAAAACAAAAACGAAAACAAAAACGAAATCAAAAACGAAAACAAAAACGAAAACAAAAACGAAAACAAAAACGAAAACAAAAACGAAAACAAAAACGAAAACAAAAACGAAAACAAAAACGAAAACAAAAACGAAAACAAAAACGAAAACAAAAACGAAAACAAAAAAGAAAACAAAAACGAAAACGAAAACGAAAACAAAAACGAAAACAAACACGAAAACAAAAACGACAACAAAAACGAAAACAAAAACGAAAACAAAAACGAAAACAAAAACGAAAACAAAAACGAAAACAAAAACGAAAACAAAAACGAAAACAAAAACGAAAACAAAAACGAAAACAAAAACGAAAACAAAAACGAAAACAAAAACGAAAACAAAAACATCATCGAGATACATCGATCAGCACGAATCGCGTACCTAGCGAAACATATCTGTTATTCTTCTATCAAATCAGAAACTTTCTTTCGATCGGTGAGAATTGTTAGTAAAGAACATTTGATATATAACTATAGCGCGGGAATTGATGTAGCTTCTCGCTCGCTTCGCTCGCTCTTATAAAACTAGCCTAACCTCAAAACCGATCCCGCGCGTCTGTAAATTATCGGAAAATCGCGGTCTTTTCGAAAAACGAACGCAAGGTGGATTGGTTTTAGGTAAGGCTATAACATTCCGAGCGAGCGCAGCGAGCGAGCAACTCGTAAAGGTGAGTCGCAACCCAATGATTTTGACCGTAGGGACTTTTAAGTATTCGCAACAGCCCTAGGAGCGACACGCCGCTGGACTTGGTCGTGTGCGATCGAAGAGCATTATGCCGCTGGACTTAGTCTCGTACAAACAAAAACCAAATAAGACAAAGACAAGGACAGAAACAAGGACAAAAACAAAAACAAAAACGAAAACAAAAACAAAAACGAAAACAAAAACGAAAACAAAAACGACAACAAACACGAAAACAAAAACGAAAACAAAAACGAAAACAAAAACGAAAACAAAAACGAAAACAAAAACGAAAACAAAAACGAAAACAAAAACGAAATCAAAAACGAAAACAAAAACGAAAACAAAAACGAAAACAAAAACGAAAACAAAAACGAAAACAAAAACGAAAACAAAAACGAAAACAAAAACGAAAACAAAAACGAAAACAAAAAAGAAAACAAAAACGAAAACGAAAACGAAAACAAAAACGAAAACAAACACGAAAACAAAAACGACAACAAAAACGAAAACAAAAACGAAAACAAAAACGAAAACAAAAACGAAAACAAAAACGAAAACAAAAACGAAAACAAAAACGAAAACAAAAACGAAAACAAAAACGAAAACAAAAACGAAAACAAAAACGAAAACAAAAACGAAAACAAAAACATCATCGAGATACATCGATCAGCACGAATCGCGTACCTAGCGAAACATATCTGTTATTCTTCTATCAAATCAGAAACTTTCTTTCGATCGGTGAGAATTGTTAGTAAAGAACATTTGATATATAACTATAGCGCGGGAATTGATGTAGCTTCTCGCTCGCTTCGCTCGCTCTTATAAAACTAGCCTAACCTCAAAACCGATCCCGCGCGTCTGTAAATTATCGGAAAATCGCGGTCTTTTCGAAAAACGAACGCAAGGTGGATTGGTTTTAGGTAAGGCTATAACATTCCGAGCGAGCGCAGCGAGCGAGCAACTCGTAAAGGTGAGTCGCAACCCAATGATTTTGACCGTAGGGACTTTTAAGTATTCGCAACAGCCCTAGGAGCGACACGCCGCTGGACTTGGTCGTGTGCGATCGAAGAGCATTATGCCGCTGGACTTAGTCTCGTACAAACAAAAACCAATTAAGACAAAGACAAGGACAGAAACAAGGACAAAAACAAAAACACAAACAAAAACGAAAAGGAAAACGAAAACAAAAACGAAAACAAAAACACAAACAAAAACGAAAAGGAAAACAAAAACAAAAACGAAAACAAAAACGAAAACAAAAACAAAAACGAAAACGAAAACGAAAACGAAAACGAAAACGAAAACGAAAACGAAAACGAAAACGAAAACGAAAACGAAAACGAAAACGAAAACGAAAACGAAAACGAAAACGAAAACGAAAACGAAAACGAAAACGAAAACGAAAACGAAAACGAAAACGAAAACAAAAACGAAAACAAAAACAAAAACGAAAACAAAAAAGGAAACAAAAACGAAAACAAACACGAAAACAAAAACGAAAACAAAAACGAAAACAAAAACGAAAACAAAAACGAAAACAAAAACGAAAAGGAAAACAAAAACAAAAACGAAAACAAAAACAAAAACGAAAACAAAAACGAAAACAAAAACGAAAACAAAAACGAAAACAAAAACGAAAACAAAAACGAAAACAAAAACGAAAACAAAAACGAAAACAAAAACGAAAACAAAAACGAAAACAAAAACAAAAACGAAAACAAAAACGAAAACGAAAACAAAAACGAAAACAAAAACGAAAACAAAAACGAAAACAAACACGAAAACAAAAACGAAAACAAAAACGAAAACAAAAACGAAAACAAAAACGAAAACAAAAACAAAAACGAAAACAAAAACAAAAACGAAAACAAAAACGAAAACAAAAACGAAAACAAAAACGAAAACAAAAACGAAAACAAAAACGAAAACAAACACGAAAACAAAAACGAAAACAAAAACGAAAACAAAAACGAAAACAAAAACGAAAACAAAAACGAAAACAAAAACGAAAAGGAAAACAAAAACAAAAACGAAAACAAAAACAAAAACGAAAACAAAAACGAAAACAAAAACGAAAACAAAAACGAAAACAAAAACGAAAACAAAAACGAAAACAAAAACGAAAACGAAAACGAAAACGAAAACGAAAACGAAAACGAAAACGAAAACGAAAACGAAAACGAAAACGAAAACGAAAACGAAAACGAAAACGAAAACGAAAACGAAAACGAAAACGAAAACGAAAACGAAAACGAAAACGAAAACGAAAACGAAAACGAAAACGAAAACGAAAACGAAAACGAAAACGAAAACGAAAACGAAAACGAAAACGAAAACGAAAACGAAAACGAAAACGAAAACGAAAACGAAAACGAAAACGAAAACGAAAACGAAAACGAAAACGAAAACGAAAACGAAAACGAAAACGAAAACGAAAACGAAAACGAAAACGAAAACGAAAACGAAAACGAAAACGAAAACGAAAACGAAAACGAAAACGAAAACGAAAACGAAAACGAAAACGAAAACGAAAACGAAAACGAAAACGAAAACGAAAACGAAAACGAAAACGAAAACGAAAACGAAAACGAAAACGAAAACGAAAACGAAAAC